>NW_014577799.1:42659-51495 GCF_000485595.1 Priapulus caudatus
TTCGCATCTCGACATTTCTAACCTTTTTGCTCAAGTAAATGAACATTTTTGTTTACTTCTGACTTCTGTCTTTGCTAGTTAACACGTTCCCATTGATTGAAGCTGAACAGCATCCATAATGTTTACAAAACTGTTTCTACTTTGTCGCTAGGGGGATTTCACGCGAGAATTCGCGTTACATCCGGGATCCCTTTTCCCCCAAACGTGATCGTGTGCTTGGTTTGCGGTATGTTGTCTCCGACAAAATTTCGATAATTCCTGCTCACGTTTATAGTATAAGCTACAAAATTACAGTTCACCACTATTTTCCACGTGCATAGTTAAATATAATTACATGTAAAAGCCACAATACGTTAAACAGTTGATTTGGTGGTCAGAAGTTTTCACATTTGTTGGTGGTGCAAAATATCATCATCATGCACTAAAAGTAAAAGTAAAACACTAAACAGTGACCGTACTGTCAGTAGGGCTCATAGGGTCTATGTCCACCAGGGTACTGCCGGAACGTACCCTGGGTACGGTACGGTATACCGGAACGTACCCTGGTAACTCTAGCTGACATGGTTAGGGTTAGGGAGTATAGGCGTAGGCGGCTTCCTAGTCTCGTAAGTGGAGTAGGCGAGGTACAGTCCGGCATATTAGATAGTATGGCCCGTAGTATTTAGTACCAGGGTACGTTCCGGTATACCGGACCGTACCCAGGGTACGTTACGGCAGTACCCTGGGGGACATAGACCCTATCAGCGTCAGTAGGTACACTACAGTCGGACTACACACTGAGGTTGTGATTTATTCATATTCCCTTGTTGGCAATCAACTTGAGAAGAACTTTCTTTACAATTTCTTTTATCATGCATTGACCTTTTCTCATGCTAAGCAAAGCCGTGTGATGTTGATTACGTGTCAATAATATTTTTAATAAACGGTATTTCTGCAGTGCAGTGTAGTGTAGTGTGTCACTGTGTGGTCTTGTCTGAATCTAGCTCTAGTACTATAGCCAGCGTACAGTTGCCGCAGGGCTATAGAAAATTTAATGCTAGGTTTTGCAACTGCACCTGTTCCCCAAAGCTTCCACAAAAAATCGCTCAGAAAATGCAATATGATCGGGCTTTTTAACACTTATCTATCTACATAGACATCTCACCTATTTTTTTGAACACTTTCCACAACTTTACACCATGTATTTATGCATTTATCCCTCAAAGTCTTGACACTACTTGTAATTTCGTTTGAAATGCTCTAGCGTGTGCATGCGTGACGTCGCCGAATATGTAGACAAAACACATGGCAGCTATGGTGCAGCCTATTACATTTCGGGTGACGTCACGCGCGTACGCGACAGCATTTCAAACGAAATTGCCAGTAGTGCTGACTTGTGAGGAATAAATGCGTAAATACATAGTGTAAAGTTGTGGAAAGTGTTCAAAAAGATAGGTGAGATGTCTATGTAGATAGATAAGTGTTAAAAAGCCCGATCATTTTGCGTTTTGTGGGCGATTTTTCGTGGGAGCTTTGGGGAACAGGTGCAGTTGCAAAACCTAGCATAAAATGTTCTATAGCCCTGCGGCAACTACGCGGGCTATAGTACTGGAGCTGGTCTGAATCGTACTCGTAGCCCAAATCGGCATTACGGTTAGTCACATTAATCTCATTCAAAGTTCTTGTTGTTGTCATGACATACTATTTGGGGTTAAATTAATATTCTAAGAAGTATCATTTATCTTTGTGACTGTTTTTTCCAGAAGGCCATTTCACACTACCGCAACATGGTGCCCCCTAAAAAGCAGGTACGACTGGTTATGAACGTTTGTGAATGAGTTTGTATTCCTAATTTGGACCAAAGATTGTGCTCTTGTGGAGTAATTTGTCATGCACTAACGTTTTCTGATTTTGTGCAGAAAAAGGCGATGGAGAGCATCAACTCTCGCCTGGCTTTAGTGATGAAGAGTGGGAAGTTCGTTCTTGGATACAAGGAAACGTTAAAGTCACTGCGTAATGGCAAAGCCAAGCTTGTGATCATTGGAAACAACACGCCACAGCTCAGGTACAGCGTCAAATATTGTCTTATATATTGTCTTATGTTGATTTATAGTCTTATTGAGTTTCTTCAGGTTTAAACTCTATAAGTACATGTTCATGCGTAAATCTATTAATTGTTACTAATGATAGATTTATGGAATTATTCTATATAAAAGATAAGTTTGCTAGAAAATTTTAATTGGGGTACGTTGTAATTGTTATGTTGTATTAAAAGAATTTCATTTGGTACATGCACATCTAATTGCATAAGTGTAGCTCGGAGTTCCACATCTAACAAACTAGGTGACCTATCAATGTTCTCCAATGATTTGTAATCATGTTCTTCACTAGTGATATCATTTGGTTTAATTTCACAGGAAAAGTGAGATAGAGTACTATGCCATGTTGGCAAAAACTGGAGTGCATCATTACTCTGGAAACAACATTGAGCTGGGAACAGCTTGTGGAAAGTACTTCAGAGTATGCACATTGAGCATTACTGACCCAGGTGAGCATTTCTAGCATAGTCTCTGTGAAATCACATTTTACCCTGCATGATTATTAGTATATATTGATGAAGGTTGCTGCAGCTTGTAGAATCACAGTACTTAGCATATGCTTGTTCATCAGCAGTACTTGTGCCAAGCTAAATGCTTTACATGCATGATGCAGTGTATATATTTGGAAATGTAGTAGTGTGTCTAAACGTAGCTCTACCTATGTAGCCGTCGGCTCTGCCACAGAGCTATGTAATACAGACCTGCCAACCCTTACGATTTTTTCGTATTCCTTACGAATTCCATGATGTTTCTACGAATGTACGATCAAACTGAAAAACTTACGATTTTTTACGACTTGTGAAAATTAATGTTTTTTACATTGTTAGCCGAGAAATATCTGGCGATTGTGGGCGCAGCCATATTGGATCACGCGTTCACGTTGTTCTCGCGTGATCTAGAGTTAGTCCCATCATTCATTGCGCGCATAACATACAAACAAAATGGCTGCCTGCTGCAAAAAAAAAAGCCTTACTATTTTCATGAATCACAGGTTGGCAGGTCTGGTAATATATCAGAGTACAGAGGGGGGACCTGGTGGCAAACGTCGAGTGTGGCACTAGTGCCACCGCTGTTTCAATTAAAATATAGATGTGAACACTGCTTGTGAATTGGTTTGCAATCAGTGAGCATCCCAGTATTGCTAAATGATGGTGAGTAGAGTATCTAGAGTGGCAGGCTATAGCCAACATGTTTATTTTGCTGGCTAGGGTCTTTTTTATGACCTGCCATGCTGCAAAGATTCTTTCATCAGGTTCCTTCATACTTTGCTGTATAGCCCTGTGGCAAAGCCAAGGTCTACATGAGTAGAGCTACGTTTAGACATACTACTACATTTTTTCTAAATGTGAAGTGGGAAGTGGGGAGGGAATTCTACTGCTCTCCAGTGCTTATCTGGTATTGTGCACCTCTGCAGGCGATGTCCATTTACCCTGTTTTCTCTGTATTTGAGATGTAGGATAACACTATAAATATAAATCCTTGATCAGAGAAAAGAAATTGGTTAGAGATTAGAATTCAGATAATTATGGTTAGATTCACTTTATACTATGAACTGATCTATCTGAAACATTTTGTCTTTCATTGTCATATATATAAACCCTGCCATATATAAATGGGTTATATGTAATCTTTTATGTTGCGCAAAATGTGTTCTGTTTTTATTCGAAAAGTATACAAGCTTCAATTTGATAAACAATTAAATTTTGATTTAGCAGTTCAATTTGTGTGAATTTAATAATGGTAAAACATGAATTACTGGTCAGTAACAATGAAGGAAATTGGTCAGTATCAATGGGGAGTGAGTAAACATTGTGGAAGGCTTTTGGGGGCAGGATTTAACATATTAAAAGCCAAAATAGCTGCCAACATCATGAGTTAAAAGGTATTACCCGTATTGTTATTAATTGTATTTTCTTGTCATTTGTAGGCGATTCAGATATCATCAGAAGTATGCCTGCAGGCGAAGTGCAGTAAGGTCTGTGTATTTAGCTGTTGTTGTACAAAATAAATGCAAAAAATAATGACTTATGATTTGTGTCTGTTTTTTTTTCTGGAATGTTTGACATGACGTACTGCTCGTGGTTTATATACATTTGTTTTGTATACGAAATGGGAAATAATTGTAACAAGTGAGAAATTAGACATGTAATATCATGTTTAATTAGAACAGTAACCTATTAAAAATACATATCTCACATAACCTGCTTAACATTGCCATTTGTTTGTGCAGTCTTTGAAATATCATGCACTGGTATTATATTCCTTATACCTGGTTTAATCTTTGTTGGACACTTGCATTAGTATCACAATTATTCATGCAGTTAAAAAAAGCACGCAAATGCTATATTTATTTTGCACCTTGCAGACCGAGGTCTAATCACAAAAGTGCAATTATATTTATACCTAAATGCTATTTAACTGAACGATATTCATTTTAGGAAAAATTCATCCATATAACTGAAACTAAGTATTGTTTATAAGATATTGCAATCCTTCTGCTCTTATATTAATAAATAAGAAACACCCTCGATCTGTAGCCTGCAGCCAAAACGTTGCTTTGGGCAACTTTTTCAGTGGATGCGCTGCCAGTGGCGCCACCGTCGTTGTAAGCAACAGTATAGCCATCAGTTTTAAAACAATTTTAAAAAATATTTCTAATAAATATTGAACCATGAAACTTTTTATGAAGTGTAATTTTAACCTATCTTAACTGAAAATATCTAAAGAACCTGGAGTAATGTATCCCTTTAATGTATCGAGGAACACTATCCATGAATCTATACAGTGATCACATTTTTGTGATTTGTAGGCATCACATGGTTCTCAGACTTATTGTGCGAGAGTGCCAGACACCACCGGCCAGCCAATGTGTTACGTCTGACCAATCTTACTACAGAGATCACGTGACTATCGGCTTTTATCGGTTAAATTGCGCCGCCACAAACGAGAGCATTTTCCATCTCTGCGGTGAGATTGACGTCTGAGATGCGCATGCTCGGTATCAGTTCAAGTGTAAAAGAATTGACTCACATTTAGAGTTTAGCACAAATATATATTTATAAATACCTTAATTAAATTAACCTTAATGAGTTTATAGTTATAAAGTGGAATGGTTTGGAAACTGTTTTTTATATGCTACATAAACTGGTACAATGGCAAGGCAACTGTTTTCTTATTACACAAAAACAGATGCACTTTGTTCGGGGGTCATTTTAAAATTACACTAGCGTAATACTCTGGAATACGGCTACTATGTTTCTGTTCAGTTCCTATATATATATATATATGTATGATAACAGGATGACTTCCTAGTAATTTTTATGCTGGAGTAATCGGCAATATATCCACTAATAGGTGAGACCTATGTTATCCAGATAATACATATATAAAAATGAAAATTTCCCGTATTTATTTAGAAGCAAGCAGGGGAAATATTACCATTCACAATAAGCCAGGTTTCTGTAACCGTATTCAAAATTAGTTGGTTTTCCATGGTAGTAGATCATTGCAGTTACATTTCTAGTAACGACACAAAAGACTATACAAGGAAAATATATTTAGGTAGCAATTATGGCACATCACACGACATAGAATAATAACTTACTACATGTATAATGTCAAGTAGCATTTTCTCTACATTTCCAGCAAAAATATACCATTGCCCTAAAAGCAATTTCCTGTCACTTTCGATCTTGTATGATTAGGTAGCTAGCTACACACTCAAAGCCATAGTCTGTACTCTGTACCCATACATAATAGAGGCATGTGAGTTGCCATTGCTTGGAGACCATTGTTGAATGAGAAAAATGTCCAAAAATATATGTTCTCCATCATTTGTCTAAAAGGTAGTAAATGTAACTATCATGTTTCAGTGTAGGTAACAAATAAAGAAAGGTTCGAATTAAACAATGAATTAAATTTTGTCCTTACTGTGATGAATAAAAAACGATGCATGTATTGCATGCGTGCAATCTGTATCGGTATTCATGCATTAGCATATGTGTTTGCTACTGCCTTTGAATTCGTAATATTGTGTTTTCGGTACAAAATGAGGCAATGAAAGAATAGTATTTTTGTGACGAATGTGTGAAATTTTGTTGATCCCATCTGTAGGCTGCTATCCAAATAGAGATAAAGTGACGTGATCTCTCATCAGAATGCCATGATTCCTTTTTAGTACTGTAACATTGGTTTAAAGTTTTGTAGGATACGTTGGTATCTTGAACTTTTCATATGGAGATGGAGATAGAAGCTCTGGGGTGATTCTTGATCCGAAATCAATCGGTCAATCGATCGGATAATAAACCAACCAATATGTTTATGGTAACACTAACAGTACATATTCAGCATTCCTCGTGAATTTATTTTAAATTTGATTTTCCTGAACGTGTGATCGTGGTGTATATATATCGCAGCCTAGTAACAAGTTTCACCCCCATCGAATTGGCATTGACATATGTTGTATCCTAGTGCGCCACACTGGCACATACCCGAAACCTCGTGTAAGTTGCTACTCATGTTTGCAGGTGTAGCTACAAAGTGTTCTTTACTGGATTTCCTTTGCTGCCAAAGCCGTTGACGCTCAATAATCACATGAACTCTGTGCAAGATCACAGAAAAATTGCTTATGAATGACCCATTGGTGACCCTCATTTGTGATCCATCATGATCACCCGAGGTGTCCCCTCTGGCAGTTACAACCGGACATGTTGCACCACTAACGAGTTATATGCTTTTTAGTTTGTACTATAATAAAACAACAACATCGAGGAACAAATATCACATCACTACCTGCTGTAGGAGGGTACACTCCGATTGGATTGGTAGAATTTGGATCAATTATTTCAAAGGTTAGTGAGATCAGTCATTTTTTGAGTGGATAAGTCCAGGACACCTTAATTGTATACCCACACCCATGTCCTATTATAATATCAGGAGTGAATAATAATAGTAATAATAATAATATAATAATCTATTATTATTCACTCTTGATAATATCAGGAGTAAGATAATATAGAAGATTCTATATTATCTTACTCCTGATAATATCCTATAATAGCCTATCCTAATGTCCTATTTTATCTATTATTTCTGCGTTGTTTATTCCTGTATAGCCGTTTGTTGGCTGCTGCATTTCTCCACGGTATTTTCTCCACAGTGCCACGGTCGTTCTCTTGCTACTTGTAGGAAGTCACCGTTGGGATATCAATGTCAGGTGTGTTCGGAAGTGCCGTTATGGTCGCGCGTACGTCCTGCTTGCCGATGAGATAGTAGGTGAGCATTTCGCCCTTTCCCTTCACCGTGACGATGCCTCGCTTCTCGAACATGTAGCCAAACTGTTTCAGAATCACCATGGTGCTCTCGATGACCTAAAGAGTGTAAAAACGCAGTAGGCCTAGTCACTCAGCTACAGCCAAAGATCGTATATAATGCATGCATAAAACATGCACCAGAGGGCACTAGCGTGTTTAGACACGGCAGCTGGGTGGCCACACTGTTACAGTGACATGACTGCATTGCCGTATATTGGAGTATATATTATTGCCTTTATTGCCTTATATTATTGCCTTTATTGCAGTATATATATATATAGTGTCATATTGGGAATAGAATGCAATCCGCGAAAGTCGGTGCCAGGAGTCCGTGTTGCATGGACATCGCCTAGTAATCCTAGTTCATAAAAAATGCCGAATTATTAGCTGCAACTGACTTCATTTTCTCTCCATATTCATGCACGCACACACGTACGCACGCACACACGCGTGCAGGGTAAACATTCGTAATAGTACGACTAGTAGAATCAGTATAATTGGCATCATTATAGGCAAATTAAGAGTATCATGCTGTAGCATCATGTCTCAGTGTCTCTATCGCAGTTTTACCTCGTCAGCTATATCTAGTTAGTAGGAAGCGTACCTGTATGTGCCCTGCCTGACCTGTGCTCTCCATGCGACTGGCCACGTTCACCGTGTTACCCCAGATGTCGTAGTGTGGCTTCCTAGCTCCAATAACTCCAGCAAGTATCGGGCCGTTGTTAATACCTGGTGGGAGTATGGGAACATATATATATATATATATATATATATATTATTATACCTGTTTACTGCACCAGAACCCGTGTACACAAGTGACCAGCATTTGCACGATCTAGAAAAATTACACAATTTAATAGAAAAACATGAATTAAATTAATAGTTAACTAGTTGTCAAATTAATTGTTCAAATATAGCTCTGTTCATTGCCCTCTGCTTAGGCCCAATAGAGGGCGGGCCTGTGGTTTTTTGCCGCGGCTCAAAAACGAGTTGCACGCAATGTTTTTTATATATACATTGCTTTCAAACGTGGACAAATTGGACTCTCGCAGTAAACAGCTAGTAGCATTTATACGAGCAAACCATGACACGCAATATTTGCACGTACAAAGCTAACAGCAGGAGTGTTGGCCGCCTGTCGCACAAATGTGATTGAATTTGGCACGCATAGGGTCGCGCACGTTGCGCATGAAATGTCATGCCGTCGTCACATCCGATCATTATAATATACACTCCTGGTCATATCACATTAATTTGCGGTGAGCATCGCATCGGTGCGCTCTATTTGATATGATTAACATGGTTATAAATAGTATATCAACTTCGTCTAGCTGTATACCACCTGTGCGCAGATTTGAACAATCAGCACACACGCTATGATGAATATTCATATATATATACGTATATATATATATATATATATATATATATACACCACATAGATGC
>NW_014577799.1:51505-67470 GCF_000485595.1 Priapulus caudatus
ATAGTATATATATATATATATATATATATATATATATATATATATACACCCACATAGATGCAGGCTAGCCCGATTGATTACTGTCGTCTATCATTAGTTTCGTCATTCGTGTTGCATTTCGCAGTATTCAGGCATAACACACGTCGACGAAAAACAGTCTAACGAAGCCATTAGTTTTCCTCTATACCTTACATGCGCAACATTGATGGATGCTCGCGCACGCTGATATCTATACGCACACGCACGCACGCATAACCCTGCACGAATACAGACGCACGACGACACATGCGGACGCAGATGTACACGTACGTGGACCGAGAAGTGGTTGTGTGTGCGTACGTGCGGTGCGTGCCTGCACGCGTGCGTACGCGCTCGCGTGTGTGGGCACATTCGCGCACATCACCACTCGCGCGCAGGGGGAGAGTGGTGTCTAATGCCGCAGCCGCTACTGCTGCTGCTGCTGCTGCTGATGATGATGATGATGCCGCTGCTGTTGCTGATGAGGATGATGATGATGATGATGCCGCTACTGCTGCTGCTGCTGATGATGTTGATGATGATGCCGCTGCCGGCGATGGTCTCGCCGAGATCGATATACGTATACCTACCTATCCGCAGGACGAAGTTGTTGAACGACTGAGCGTTGATCGTGCACAGCGTCTCCTTCATCGCCATCGCGAACTCTGTGAGCTCCATGAGATGTTGCCAGCGCTCCGTCACCTGCGTCGTGTCCTACACACGTAAACGGCAGATAAGACTGGGCTGAAGGGGAGAACCGGTCGGGGGCGTTCCCAGTGTCACGGGTAAAGAATTTGCCATTTCCTAGTATCAAAACGCCATTCCTAGTTCTTTTACGTCCTAAAAATCTTGATTTAAAATTTACGTGGTATTTCCGGATTCCCACATAATTAAAATGGTCCATTCCCGCGTCCTGAAGATAATGCTTCCCATTCTAGATTGTCTACTTCCCCCCCCCCCTTAGGTGTAGTATTTTGTATGTATTTTCTTCTGTTTTGATACACGGATTATAACGTTACATAGGAAGCATTGGGCCGACGACACACAGTTGTTTCGTACTATTAGTGGTAGTGGTAGTGGTAGTGGTAGTGGGAGTGGTAGCCATGGGGAGCTTACACGAACAGTCCCTGTGCCAAATAAAGTTAATACCTATTGTAAAATGCTTTGGTCATAATTCCGTTGTATTGCTTCAATATATTAGTATTTGAATTTTGGTCCTTCAGGGTTGGGAAATTCAGTAGAGCCCCAAGCTTCAGGCACGCTAATTGTACGCTAAAGTGCCACTCCCTTACGTACAAGTGTCCACCCTTAAGGCACCCTTAATATTATGCCCTAAATATATATTATTATAAGTCCCACGCGTAAGGCACCCTTATTATTATTCATAAATGAAGTGTACGTCTGTATCGTTAAAAATTAAAATAATCAAACAACCTTTTGTGTATATATTCATCTTTCACGGTAAAATCAGCTCCGTGTACTGTCTATATTATCTCCATTTTTTTGCAATTATAACATGCCCGCCATATAGGTACTCCCTATACATCAGTCGAGTTAAATGAATGGGCAATTGTTTGTTACACCCATAAACACTGGCTTTTAATTTCGAACGCTGACTTCCTGTTCCAATTCCTGTTCTCCTAGCTGCCCATGACTTTTTAGTGCTGCATGCTTCTTCAATATTGGACACGCCTAGCTAATTTGCCTTCTAAGCTGATTTTGCCTTCTTCATTCGCACTTAAATAACGCCATCAATCATATATCCCGAGAAAGGTTAATTGTGCGTATAGGTTGTGCGTTTGTACTTGCTCATACTTGTTTGAAGTGCGCACAAAAATACTCGTGATTGGGTGTAATATTTCAAGCCGTCGGCCTATAGTAAGTATAACTAGAGCACTCGGAGAGGGCAGACCTCCGCCAAGGCAGCTCAATTCTCTCACTGTGAAAATTTTTATTAATAAATTAATTAAATAATTAATTGGGTCCGGATCACCACCAAAATGTCATCAATTCTAAGTTACCCCATTTCTGACCTATCCTGAAAATTTAATTAATTAATTAATTAATTAATTGGATCCGGATCACCACCAAAATGTAATCAATTCTAAGTTACCCCATTTCTGACCTATCATGAAAATTGCATTAATTAATTAATTAATTAATTGGATCCGGATCACCACCAAAATCTAATCAATCCTAAGTTAGCCCATTTCTATGGTGGCGCAGTGACGCCATAGCGATTTTCCGGTGATTAACAGTAGTTATATTTGTTTATTATCTTTTTTTAAATTTTTCATTTTTTATTTATAATTTAATAATAAAAAAAATATATAAATATAACGGAAAATCGCTATGGCGTCACTGGGCCACCGTACATTTCTGACCTATCCTAAAAAATTTATGACAATTCGTCCATAACTTTTTCAGTTAGGCTGTACACAAACAAATAAACGCCCAAACCCACAAATCAACAAACACACACCGGTGAAAACATAACCTCCTGCCAACCCTTTTGCGGAGGTAACTAGCGGTACAAGCTTCTCGTTTTCTCGAGAGATGACACCGCTGTCGCTCATCAAGAATTAGGATCAATGAGTTTACCGCCAGTAACAACAACCGCGCCGAGACGCAATTTTCGAGATAGGATTCTTTCTTCTTTCTTTTGGCAGTAGCATTGTCATGTTATTCACGATGGCAGTTACTGTAGCAGAAACGACAACACGTCCATTACCTCCTATAATTTTGTTGCGTTTTCTCCGAGTGCCGTGCACTTAAATACCTGCAGGGGCCCGTTGTCAGAAACAAATTAGTCTTAACATTAACCTTAACATTAACTTTTTCTCTTAGAGCGTTGACAGAAACTTCGTAAAGTTAAGAGAATTAAAAATGCTCGTAACTTTTGTCTTAACTTAAGAGATCCTAGACCCTCCCTTAACTTTAATATTAAGATGAAAATAACACATTTAGACTAAGAATTACAGTTATAGTGATATTATATTTTATATTAATGAGTAATATCATGTGTTTTTCCTGAAAAACACGTCAAAAACATTAATTATCTACCGATCGTAAAGCAAAACAAAAGTTTCAAAACATTTACAAATGGCGTATGGCATTTGTTCTCTTGTTTTAAATACTTTTGCACTGACCACACGACTCTCGCGTCTCGTGTTACGCAGCCGGCTGAAAGGGGTGATAGGATATGTTTACTAGGCACTTAACATATATTTTACGATATATTAAAGAATGATGCAAAAACCCTAAAAAGTGCCCTAACCCTAACCCTAACCCTAACCCTGACCCTAATTAAATTTAAAATATATGTTAAAATTAGAAGTGCCTAGTAAACATATCCTACCACCCCTTTCAGCCGGCTGCCGTGTTACAGTCTGAGAATTTGTCTGGTTGTACAGAATTATTATTACAATTATTTTGGAACCTTTTGAAACACCTTTGTAACCCATTAGCATATTTTGAGCCGTGTATGAATTTGAATTTTGTGATCGATTCTCATCCAATCAGCAGCCTCGTGATGAAGTTCCTGTTATCGTAAGTTTTCACTTAAGTAAGTTTAGTTACGATAGGTTTCTGTCAACGCTATTAACTTTTCTCTTAACATTAACATTAGTCTTAAAATTAATCGTAACTTTACGAAGTTTCTGCGCATGGAAAAGGATTTTAAATAAAAAAAACTGCGTTGCAAATGTATCACAAAATACTGCATTTGTTCCTTCTTCAGCCGACATTTCAGTGCGTGTGTTGGCGCGCGTGTGTGGGCGCGTTCGTGTGCGCGCGTGTGTGTGTGTGCGCGCGTGCGTGCGTGCGTGCGTGCGTGCGTGCGTGCGTGTGTGTGCGTGTGTGCGTACCTTCGGGCGTACACTAGAACACGCCCTAGCCCAATAATACACGAATTAATTGCCTATGTCACCCTGTCTGTATGTATAAACGTACCGTGCACTTTGCCGTGATAGAGCGTGCCATGCCGCTCGCCGCCATGTAGGTAGATCCTATCGTCTTTATCTTTGTGATGTTGTGAAACATCGGTTCGCTCAACAGCTGTGTGCGCCACAAGGGAAACGCAATAATACGGTTAGACAATGGAAAGCCGTGTTACTGAAGCCGTAAACGCACCAAATTAAACAGCTAACACGAACATTCTGCGGAAGTAGTTGCATACGCGTGCGCATGCACGCACCGACGTACGTACACACACACCCACACACACACACACACACACACACACACACACACACACACACACACACACACACACACACACACACACACACACACACACAACACGACACAGAACACACGCCACAGCTATCACAGTGGCGTAGACAGCTCCTCAGTTGTGGGGGGGGGATGATTTCGCTGTTACTTCCATCATAATGTATATGAAGAGTGTGGGCGAGTAGCGCACACCGCGAGCGCCTTGGCGCAAAGCCCTTAATGGATGGGGTGCAGGGGCAGAACCTTTGCCCGGGGTCCAGGGGGCAGAACCCTTGCCCGGGGTCCAGGGGGCGGAGCCCCCGGAAGCTCTTGGATTTTAGCAATTTAGAACCTTCACGATGGTCGTTTTTGTGGTAATTGAAAAAAATTGATATTGTAAGTGCAATTTTGTGAATTCGAGGGTAATTTTTTTCTTTGGATCCCAGAGGTTTAATAACACGCACCCCCCACCCCCACACACACAACCAGTGGCGGATCCAGAAGTGAATTCTAGGGTGGGGGGGCGAATCATGCGAGCTCAAGGGCACGAAGCGCGCACTGTGGGGAATTGTTAAAAAGTTGCAATCTAAAAGCAATCAATTTTGGACATCTTTATCATAGAATATCAGGATTTTTCCTCCTTCAGGGGGTGTCCCCCTCCTGTTTAGGGGGGGGGGGTCCAGGGGACCTCCCCCGGAAATTTTGTTTAAAGTAACACCTCTTCGATGCAATTTCCTGCACTATGAGGCAGCAATATTAAACAGTCCTCATCACAATAACATCACTGTTGAGTTGAGTATTTTTACCTTTGGGGACACCAAAGACTAAAATGCTTACTACCAAATCTGTGCTATACATGTACATGTTCTCACTGGGGTTGCCAGTGCAGACTTACCTAGGCTAAAATACCGTTACCCTGAAAATTCTAGGGGGGGGGCGACCGCCCCCTGCGCTACCGACCCCCCGTTGACAACTACAGCACTGGAATCATCTCCACCTGAAATTTTGATAAAACGTATATTTTACTGATAGTCCAGGACCTGGCTAAGATATGTATGCACATAATTTAGGAGAGGATATCTCAATTGTTATAGGCTAATATGACCCCAAGGAACAACTTGGGATGTGTACCAAAATCTCTATCCGGTGCGAACAGCCCGAAAATGACCACGCCCTTTTAAAAATGACCCTGCCTTTTTTCATCGGAAGTGCTACTACCGACATAGCTGTATCTTCTAAACCGTTGGAGCTACAGATATTTTGAGGTGCTCAAAATGTTCAGAATGGCCATTACATGTCTAGGGTGTCATAGAAGAGTGTAAAATTGGATATTTCACGGGAAAATGGCCAAGGTCAACTTATTACCATACAAACAACTAACTACCTACATACTGGAATTGCCATATATTTCTTAACTTAAACTTTCCGGACCTAGATCAGAGTTAGAACATTTGTGTCTTCTATAGAGAGCTTAAATGTTTCAAAGATCAGCAGGGAAATTGCCCAACAGCCAACAATACAACTTTTAACACCACATTAGTATCGGTACTGTTTATGTGTCACATAAACCAAGGTCAGGAACACGAAGAGTAACACAACAGAGTCCACGTATGAGGATGATGAGCAGTGTTCATTCAGTGATAGGGTTTTTACAACAATCACCTCCCTTGCATTTGCAGTACTTGCAACATTTGATCCCAGCTACCCTGCAGGGACACCCATTCTTGCGAGCACACTTGCCTCACGTGCAAGGATCTGGCAGGCCATCGGGTTTTGAGATGACAATCTCAGGGACTAATAAACTGCCCCTTCTTACAAAACCATAAGACTCGGCATTCATAATCAAAGTGGCATCTCTAAATGGGGCTTGGACCCACAGCTGCTGCTGGTGATAGGCTCTATGGATATGTTTGCTTCCATTAGTTGAGGTGCAAGTGGTTCTCTCAAAGTTCATCTTGAGGGCATTGCTATCAAATGCAGCGAGACGCAGGTCGTCAAATGTCTTCAGGTCTGTTGATGGTTTGAGACATTTGACCAAGAATGTTTTCGCCAGTTGTATTGCGCTTTCTGTTAGCTGTGGACAGTCGAAATTCAGGATCAGAGAGGAATTTTCCGGTTTGCGGACAGCGTTCAGGGCTCAAAGTTTAGTTGATACCTTGCTGGTTGTATCGCACCCAGTCAGCGCATGGAGTGCTGGGAGACACTTAGACAGCTCGTCTCCCAGCGCTATGCAGATATCGTGGAGTGGTAATATTGATATTTTCACTACTGAGTTGCGGATGAGACAGGTCTTGGAGGCCAAGATCTCTCCAATTGACTGTGATGTGGTATAACAGGCACACAAAGACATCTGTGTCACCTGATGACAGCATCATGGATGTAGCTCCTGACCGGTGACTTAGAATGTCCTGCACATGGAACATCATCCTGTCATCAGCTTCCTCATGTGTGCAGTTGAGCCAAGAAAATGGAGATGCACACCCAGCTGACACCATCCATGCCTGTGGTGATATACCAAGGTATAGAGGTTTGGTGCCTTGGTAATTGGTGGTGAGCCACTCAACATAGAATGCATGGAAAGCAGTTTTGCTGATGGAAGACGACCAAAAGTTCTCTAATACCACTGGCACATTTTGGTTCGGTGATATCGCATCAAGGACAACCATTTCTTTTGACTTTCCTCTTCTCTCCCTCTCTCCATTCTTGATGCTGTCCTCTCTGTAAGCGTCGAAAACGATGTGGATCTCATCAGTTGTGCCCAGCTTTGGTGACCATAGATGTCAAGGCAATAGCAAAGTCATGGAATGTCTTGACAGGCGGATCAAGCTTCTTTAACGGGACCTTTCTCACCAAGGCCATGAAGTCGATAACGATGGCGTGGGTGTGTGGGGAGGTTTCTGGCCATTTTTTATCTATCAGTGGGCACAACCTCATCAGCTCAGTCCCAAGTTGTGATTTGGCACTCTTCCTCAAGTAACCATCTTTGTCAACCAAGAAGAACGCAGAGTTAGTAATCTCATGCTGGAGTAGTTCTTCAACAGTGAACCCCCGGTGACACCCATACTCAATAAACATGAGAGCTTTGATTGTCTCATTTTTGATGTCTGCTTTGGGAGCCAAATTCAAGCTGGTCTTACTCTTAGAGGACCTAAACTTGATTTTGCTAATAGTTGAGTGTATCAATATCAACTTATTTCTGAGTCGATCATCGATAAATTTAGCACATGCAGCACTGCCCTCTTTGATACAGCGCAACAACTTGTCTACGTTTACGTCGGTCACAATTTCTCCAGTGAGAACATTCTTCAGCGCTACCTGGTCTTGTAGAGGGCTGCATACCTTCAGGAGATACTCCTCTATGTCTTGCACCATCCCAACTATCTTAGTTGCATTACTCGGGTTGAACTCGTGGTGAAGTAAGAGTTCTCTTTTGATATCATCCTTCATCTTCAGGTCAACGTACTGGTCTTTTTTATGCTTGATGATTCCCCACAGAGCAACGGCTTCCTTCTTCCTGGTGACCCCAATTATCCCCCAAACACTTTGGCAGGGCGGTTGTAGCGCTGCTCTAGCGCCTGGTCAAAGTGCACTCCACTGCCTTTCCTGGTGGTGTTCACGACAAATCCACCGTTCATGTAGCAGTCGTAGAGGTGTGGGAACTTCTTAGAGGAGTATGCACATAATTTAGGAGAGGATATATCAACTGTTATAAATATATGGCAATTCCAGTAAGTAGGTAGTTAGTTGTTTGTATGGTACTAAGTTGACCTAATGGTTTTTAGCCATTTTCTCGTGAAATATCAAATTTCACACTCTTCTATGACCCCCTAGGCATGTAATGGCCATTCTGAACATTTTGAGCACCTCAGAAAATCTGTAGCTCCAACGGTTTAGAAGATACAGCTATGTCGGTCGTAGCACTTTCGATGAAAAAGGGCGTGGTCATTTTCGGGCTGTTCGCCCCGGATAGAGATTTTGGCACACATCCCAAGCTGTTCCTTGGGGTCATATTAGCCAATAACAATTGAGATATTCTCTCCTAAATTATGTGCATACATATCTTAGCCAGGTCCTCTACTATGAGAAGTGAGAACCTTAAAACTGCAAAAGAATATGAGAAAAACAACCAGATTCGAACCAAATAGTGCATATTTTCACCCCTTATACAAAATCGGGAATATACTTCCGGTCGAGTCTCAGCACCCCCATCCCCCCTCCCAAAAAGTGAGACGAAATTGAATTTTCCCATTCAACCCCCCCTGAAAATTCAATATCCCAACTCTCAATAGGTCTATTCTAATTTTAAATAAAGCAAGGATTTAACTTTCGTGAGCAGTGATAAGACGTGATTTGGGGATTTTGAAAATGGGCAATGCGTCCAAAATTAACCGTCTGAGTTTCAGTAAAATAATGTCATTCTTGGAACGAATTACAGCCATTTTACATAAGATGTATGTCACGTTCCATTTCTGTAATAATTCATTAGGAGAGTATGAATAGCGATGACGGATTTGAAGATAAATATCCAGTATTTATTGTCTGTAAAATATTAAATTTTTTCCCATTTTCTTTCTGAAAGTAGGGGGTGATGAAAGCCACCCCACCTCAATAAGTGTGGGGAGATATACTCCCATCCCCCCGCTATCTACGCCCCTGTCAGATAAACTCAAATTTGACTTTTGATATGCATACAAATATTCATAATCATAATCTTTGTTAGCAGTACTCTACATGCGCCGCGGAACGATTTTTGAAGTGGGGGTGCTAAATTTGTTACGCTCGACAGTGGCCAATGCAGGATTTCGAGGAGGGTAGTAAGAAACATGCGGGGGTATGCGGGTCCTCCCCCAGAAAATTTTGAATCCCCCATTTTCCTTTTGAAAGTAGGGGGGGATGATTGTACACGCCATCCTCCCCCCCACGTCAATAAGTGGGGGGATGCATCCCCCCATCCCCCCCGCTATCTACGCCCCTGCACATACACACACACGCACGCACGCGCGCACACACACACACACTCACGCACGCACGCACGCACGCACACACACAAATGGTTGTGTTTTTCGCTGTCGTTTGACATTCTATATCCCGCACTAACTCCTAAGCGTGCTAACCCCTAAGCAGTAGCGGCAGATGATCAGAGCCGACGACCTGCCCCGCGCGTGTGCGTTCTCCCTAATTTAATAGCTACTACGATTCCATAGCCTGCGGGATGTGGTTGGGATGCCGATTTCATCATTTTTTCTGACCAATTCGCAGCTGGTTTATAGTATGAGACACGCACGCACGCACGCATAGGCGCCGTACTGATATTTTAAAAGGTCGGACGCTCGTCATCTCCCCACAACAAACACAATCGCTGCAAGTGGCATTATAACGAGACGCGATGACGTTGCACTAATATCTATATAAATTCTCTCGCTCCCTCCCTCCCTCCCTCCCTCCCTCCCTCTCTCTCTCTCTCTCTCTCTCTCTCTATATATATATATATATATATATATATATATGTATGTGTGTGTGTGTGCGTGCGTGCGTGCGTGCGTGCGTGCGTGCACGTGTGTGTATGTAATTTATATTAGCTATTAGGTATTATTAGCTCTTGAATATATCTATATATTATCAGGAGTTAATAATGACAAATTTGTCATTATTAACTCCTGATATTATGTATAGTATCATATATATATATTAGATATAGATCAGTGGATGACGTGGGCGTTACGCCATCACTATATGCGCGTGCGCACTCACAGCGTCATAATCGGATATCACTTCGTTCAGGAATCGAAGGCACTCTATTCCTTGATTGTTGGCTCCGTCCTCATTGTAGAAATCACTGAAGTTTGGCACGGAGGCAAACATGACCCCAACCTCGTCGTATGACTGTGCGTATAGTTCCTGTGCAAAAGAAAAATAATGTGCTTATTTATATATATAAATAATAAATAAAAATAAGAGCAGGAATTAAAGAGTGCGAGAGCTAAAGAAGATATCGAGAGAGAGAGAGAGAGAAAGAAATAAAGAAAGAAAGAAAGAAAGAGAAAGAGGAGCGTATTTAACGTTGGTTACATTTATTTCATACAGCATATACACCGCAAAGAAAACGATGCCGCACGCTATCACACACATTACAAATTCTCACAAAATAGATGGCGTTGCTTGCGATCTAGTCTATAGATCTTAATTTTAAAAGGGGATGGAAGCGAGGTTGTTTGCCGGATGCAGCAAACTGGGAAAAGTTAGCATTGCGTTCTTTTCCGCTGAATTATTAATTCGGCAAAATGTCGATGGCTAAACCCCAACCCGATTAAAACGTTGTCACAGCATGTCCTGACGTTTTTGCGCGTCTGCATCGTACACCATCCACGTAAAAAGCATTACTTAGATTGAGCAAGCAAAAATTGAGGTTGGAGAAAATGCTGGAAAACGTAGACGAACCAAATCGAAGTCTATTACTAACGAAATATTTCTTAGCGCGCTATGCAATGTGCAATAATTGTCTGGTTCTCCCGGTAGTAACATTGCATTTCTTCTTAACCCATTATCCTAAACACTCTTTTTTTAATAATCAAAATGTTTTCCAGTATTTGTGAAACGTGCTGTGAACAATCAATTGTGAATAAAAATTGAATGAAAAGAATGGCATAATTAAACGGTGTATCTGAATGTGTGTATTATAGCAGTAAACATGCTGAACAAATAGACGCTGCGGCCCTAATAATTGTAACCCTTAGCCATAAACCACGCACTAATAGTAACCCAAACCCTGGGGCCCGTTATTTAAAAACAAGATCAGTCTGTATCTAAATCTTTATAATTTTTAAATTTTTTTTACATAGACCAGACCACTCCGTATACATCGCGTACGAGAAACTTGTAGTTTTACCGTTTCTGTCAACGGCCTATGACAGAAAGTTAAGACAGTTAATTAAATTTGTTTCTGACAACGGGCCTCATGCCCCTACCTCTCATCCAAGCTCTAACCACATCTGCATAGCACGCAACGCGGTGCACCTACTCAACAACCTTACTATAATACCCCGTACATACTACAAAATTTGCTATGATATTAAACTGGCGCGCGCCAAATCGTAGTGTACAGACTGCATATTTGATCCTACATTAAATGAGTCATCAGTTCTCAGTTCAGCTCGCTACGTCACCCCGCAGACAGAAATTGTACAATTACGTGACCTAAATAAGGCTATGCGCATGCGTATTGCGATTTAGCTCCGGTTCTGGCGCGCGTGTTGTGTACATGCAGACACAGCTTGGTGCAGGATAACTTATCCCGGCCCTGGCTGGCCCTCCTTCATTTGCGAGGCCAACTTGGTGTGGGCCAGCGCGTATAGCGTGTACACACTGCAGAATAGCGGAATAGCAGAGTAGCGGAATAGCGTGTACACACTGCAAAAATTTGGCGCGCGCCCTGAATCGCACCAGTTCAATACCATATCAAATTTGCAGTCTGTACGGGGTATAAGATCGATGTACGCATCTCACATGTACAGACGAGAGCGCCCTCCTACCTCGTCCTCCTTCTTGGCACCTAGAAAGTGCGCGGCGACGTGTGTCGGCAGTAGATTGAAGACGAGGTCCTGGTTTTTGCGACGCATGCTCTCGACGACGGTGCGCTGTTCTGCGACCTGCGTCTTACGCAGGAACAGCTTGCGCGACATGATCTCGATCTGCGTGGAAACGTGAAGATGATGTGACTGTGCGGAATAAGTAGGGTGGTGAAGGGAGGGAGGGAGGGAGGAAGGGAGGGAAGGGAGGGAGGGAGGGAGGGAGGGAGGGAGGGAGGGAGGGAGGGAGGGAGGGAGGGAGGGAGGGAGGGAGGGAGGAGGAGGGAGGGAAGGCAGGTGAGAGAGGAGGTGAGGGAGCGGAGGGAGGGAAGAGGGAACGGGGAGGGAGGGAGGAGGGAGGCGAAGTAGGGAGGGGTAAGCACAACAGCGAGACATTCGGGAGACAACAGGTTGTGGTTTTGCGAACGTCGGGGAATAGCCTTCACGGCCTTGTTTGTGTGTGTGTGTGTGTGTGTGTGTGTTTGTGTGGTGTGTGTTGTGTGTGTGTGTGTGTGTGTGTGTGTGTATGTGTGTGTGGGTGCGTGCATGCGTGCGTGCGTCGCGTGCGTGTGGCGTTGTGTGGTGTGGTGCGCGTACGTGCGTTGCGTGCGTACGTGCGTGCGTGCGTGTATTCTGGGCAGGGACGCTGGATCAACCTTGTAACCAGTATCCACATTTCTCGGGGAGAGCAACTGCCCCTCGTGCTCCCATCCGCTAGCCACGGCTCTGCAGTATGTGTGCGTGTGCGCATGCACGTGTGTGTGTGTGTGTGTGGGTGTGTGTGTGTGTGTGTGTGTATGTGTGTGTGTGTGTGTGTGTGGTGTGTGTGTGTGTGTGGTTGTGTGTGTGTGTGTGTGTGGCGTGTGTCTGTGTGGCGTGCGTGCGTGTGTGTGTGTGTGCATGCAACGTGTGCGTGTGTCCGAGAAAGGACTATTCTATTCTCAAATGTAGATCTAGAATAGTGAGCGATACTCAACAACAAATAGCCAGCGTTGTATGTGCACGAAACATATCAGACCGATTGAGCACGCTGTCCAATCCTAACCCCCAACCACAAGAATAATAAGACAAACTCATAGACAAACATGTTACAGCAGATGAGTGATCTTTGCACTCTCCTGTAGATACAGGCGGTGTCTCACGCAGTGATCTGACATTCTCACCTTGTGTAAATCTCTCTCCGATCTTCACGCACACTAGGAGTAACTAGTTTAAGTACAGAATTACCAATCTCTCTCGTCTCTCTCTCTCTCTTCTCTTTTCTCTTTCTATATTAGTATATATATTATTATATATATATATATATACACATTTATTTATTTATTTATATATGAATTATATTGTATTACATGTAATAGCGGCGCAATTATTCTCGAAAACTTCTTTGATGCGAACGTCATTCGTTCGTGAGAACATTGTAAGGAAATTAATGAATATCATGATCAACTTATAATTAGGACGTTAATAGGAGTGAAACTCTCAATGGTTGCACGCTTCCGCCACCACAATAAAAAATTGTACACCGACACGTATAGCGACGACGATAATATAAGGAAATCACATATGGTAATTACAATAACTAATAAAGTAGGCCTAAGTGTAATCATATAGGCCATCGAATCAAAATGTCTTGCGTGTTCTAGGTGAACAAAAGATAGCACATGGCTGACAGCAGTAGAGATTTATCACAAAGCTTTACACAACGCAACATACACATTTCCCGCGTGCGTGCTTCTCTTTGCTAATGCGGCCCACATAGTGGCAATTGGGCGTTTGGCACTTTTTCGAGAGCAGACTACGTGTCTGTCTGCGCATGAGTAATTAAACTGATCGATCACGCAACTAACATGGCTGATCCGAGTATACGCGCATCGCGGTAGAAACTCAGAATCCCAGCAGTGCTATATTAGTAGGCGAATAATCACCGTATTATATCAAGACGCTTCTCTCCACCCCCTTATCTTTCTTATTTTATCGCTCCCTATATTTCTCTCTCTCTCTCTCTCTCTCTCTCTCTCTCTCTCTCTCTCTCCATATATAGGCATATATATATACATCTATAAACGATACTCGGATATTACGTATATCATGCGCTTGTGTTTGGCTTTATCGTCGTTGTAATGCCTGATCGACGATGATCCGCCATTAATAGGTAGTTAGGTTGACATTATTGTGTAATGGTGACGCTCACGCGAGTGCACGAGGTATCGAATTGTATGTTGCGTGACGCCATGCAGCATGTGGTGTCTGCGCCATCATGTTATATACGAATGCAATCATTGGGTGGATCATTGCACGTAGATACCACGTTTTACCGCATAAATGAACGCACCCCGGCCGTATCTGTACTTAGATTTCCATTCAGGTAAAATGACAACAATCACCCCCTAGTGTGACCGTGGCCATAAGCGGAAACAAGAATCGCCTAGTCTGACAACGGCTTTAAACAACTGAAAGATGTCACTGTTACCCGGAATGTACGCCTCACTGCTTTGTATACTTGCAGGTTTATGCAAGTTTATGTCCATTCAGCGAAGACAGCGCAAGGGTAATATTGTTAGCGCGCACGCGTAACGCATGTATATACCTACATATATTATGACTATGCATTCAAAGCAATACAGGAAGAAATTTTCAACATACACGTGTAAAGCGTGTATACGTGTCTATTCGGGTAAATCAACGAAAGACTAATACTGTTAAGCCCGGCGCACACGTGAGTAATTTTACTCAAGTAAAGTGATGCATGCGTCAAAATACTCACGAGAAATATCTTCAGCGTCCGCCGCACACGTGAGTAAAATTACTCAAGGTATAAGTGGTAATGCAGATCACGTGACTGTGCGCAGCCAATACTGGGCGCACAATGATTTAAACGCATGCGCTGTGAGTACCAGTGTTGAGTAAATTTACGCAGCTAGCGCGCACACGTTGAGTATTTTGACGCATGAGTCAAAATTTATCAAACATGTTTGATATTGAGTTTCTTGATGCATGCGTCCGAAAACGCAACGAAAATCCGGCGCACACGTGAGTATTTTGACGCATGCATTATTTTACTTGAGTAAAGTTACTCACGTAGCACGCACGCACGCATGCACGTACATGCGTGTACGAATACTTACATGTCTGTTCAGGTAAAGCACGGCAATTACGACCACCACCATCATGAAGCTAACGCTGTATTTGGTGCCGACAAAGAGTTTTGGTCTGCAGCCATAAAACACGCACATAGAAGAAGCTATCGTCACCGATATTAAACGGTAGAATTTCAGACTTTAGATTAAAAGTTGCTATTATTATTTATACCGCATTTTATCGATAATTGTGAAATAGCTTCCCGTTATATATTAGCTGATAGTCATATTCAACAACACTTGGGTTGCCAGCCGTTTCGCATGATGTCTTATAAGAGACACTAGCTGCCAGATGATGAAGCAGAACAGGACAAGCAGACACAGGGTGAACATCCAATAACGAGCAACAGTGACATAACGTATAGCATAAATCAGATAATCCTGGTATAGCTAACAATACACTTTCAACAATACAGTGTGTATTGTTGAAGACCTTCTAACAATACACTGTGTATTGTAGTAGGTACCTATGAGCTTTCAACAATACAGTGTGTATTGTTGAAGACCTTCTAACAATACACTGTGTATTGTAGTAGGTACCTAACAACTGTGCATTTAAATTCAATTTCATTTTCTATAAATTCAATAAAATCAATAAAATAATTTCAATAAATTCATTTAAATAAATGTCAATTTCAAGTTTACAAATCAAAAAGTAAACTAATTAAAAAAAGAAAAGAAAAACAGTGTATTGTTAGAAGGTGTTCAACAATAAACAGTGTATTGTTGAAAGCTCATAGGTACCTACTACAATACACAGTGTATTGTTAGAAGGTGTTCAACAATACACAGTGTATTGTTGAAAGCTCATAGGTACCTACTACAATACACAGTGTATTGTTAGAAGGTCTTCAACAATACACAGTGTATTGTTGAAAGCTCATAGGTACCTACTACAATACACAGTGTATTGTTAGAAGGTCTTCAACAATACACAGTGTATTGTTGAAAGCTCATAGGTACCTACTACAATACACAGTGTATTGTTAGAAGGTCTTCAACAATACACAGTGTATTGTTGAAAGCTCATAGG
>NW_014577799.1:69480-72918 GCF_000485595.1 Priapulus caudatus
AGAATGGTTGGAGAAGGGGGAGGAGGGAGAGGATGGTGGGAGAAGACGGAGGAGGGAGAGGAGGGGGAGAAAGTGGCGGAGAAGGAGGGGGAGGAGGTAGAGGAGGGAGGAGGAGCGGGACGAGTTAATCAAAGTTGACTAGACACAAAACGAGTGTGTGCCATTTTCGCGGTGGTTTGCCGGTGTGGTGTTTTGAACATAAACATTGTTCAAAACTACCCATTGTCAACTGGTCTTTTAAGCATGATGTAGGCTGTTTTTTAAGAAAAAAAACGTACTCTACACGGTACCTACGTTCAGATACTATACATTGGTCGTTTAAACTCATTTTTGAAAAAAATGGACATAGGCAGTTTTGAAAATAAGCTCTTCATATGTAGCACAGATTATATTTGAAATAGCATTGAGTTATATTTGTACAGAACAGTGTGTGAGAAATCCACATTAGGCCGCGTTAAGGAACAAAAACATCCATATTAAAGGTAATAATAATAATGATAATAATAATAAAATAATAATAATGGTGCTTATGATGATTATATAACAATAACAAGAATACAAAAATATACAAAAAATGAATAAATAATAATATTAATAACGATAATATAAATTATTTCAATTTAGTATCCACGTTTCATTTGTATGCTTCATGGCTAACTTACAGATTCGAGGAAATTGGGCGTGACCACGATGAAAATGGTGGCCGAACACCAGATGGTCCTGAACCAAGGGGTGACTTCCGCCCAGATAGCAACACCAACTGTCCACGTCGGTAATATCTGAAAACGATCATACAGGCAAATCGTAAATTATATCTATCTATCCATCCATCCATACATACATGCATGCATGTATGCATCCATCCATCTATCCATCCATCCATCCATCCATCCACCCATCCATCCATCCATCCACCCACCCATCCATCCATCCATCCACCCACCCACCTATCCATCCATCCATCCATCCATCCATCCATCCATACATCCATCCATACATCCATCCACCCACCCATCCATCCATCCATCCATCCATCCACGCACACGCACACGCACACGCACACGCAGACTCACAGGATAGCGTGGGCTCGGCACGGACAAGATACTTTATATATTGTTTCTTTATTCGTTTAGAATTTGTTGGGCATTGGTTTACTTTTTTATTTTTTTATTTATTTATTTATTTATTTTCATCCATTTATTTATTTCTATATGCGTATTTATGCATGATAATATTTAGTCTAATGAACGATACAGTTCTAAATCGCGCAGATTTATATGGAAGTAATAACAAATATGATTGGTTTAGCTGCCGTACTTAACACGTTCAACGCGAAACACGAGTATACTCGTTGGGTAATGCTATCCCCCGGGCGTGGAGGGAGGTGACCGCAACGTGGCAGCACTAGTGTTAGAATAGTGTTAGGATTAGGGTTAGGGTCAGGATTAGGGTTAAGGTTAGGGTTAGGGTTAGGGTTAGGGTTAGGATTAGGGTTAGGGTTAGGATTAGGAACAGTGTATTGTTGAAAGCTCATAGGTACCTACTACAATACACAGTGTATTGTTAGAAGGTGTTCAACAATACACCGTGTATTGTTGAAAGCTCGCTAACAATACACAGTGTATTGTCAAATGCCTAAACATACAACACACTGTGTATTGTTAGTTACCTAGTAACCAGGATTATCTGCATAAATACATCAATTAACAGGCCCATGTCAGACAACACGCGCTTTAGACACAGCGTGAGTATGCGATTCGATATTGATGTATATCACGGCATACATCACGACAGAAATATGAAGCATTGCATGGAAATACCGCACAGCATAATGATGAGGTGTAGCATACCATACACTGTAAAGATGAGATGCAGCAAGTACCGCATAGACGTGCGTGTCACAGAGAATACAAATAGGTCTCGTCACACAGCACAAAGATGTGACACCACATGGCCACGCCACGCAGCACAAAGATGTGACAGCACATGATCACGTTACATAACATAAAGATGTGACACCTCATGGCCACGCCACACAGCACAAAGATGTGACACCACATGTTCACGCCACACATCACAATGATGTGACACCACATGGTCACGTCACATGGCATAAAAGTGTGACACAATAAGGAAATATTATATGGACATGCATTTCATACAGCGTAAAGATGTGCTGCAACAAGTACATGTCACGCGGACATGCATGTCACACAGCAGACATATGTGACACAACATAGTCATGTCACACAGTGTGACAACGTAAATTCGACAGATTTTACTGAGCAAGACACCAAGGAATTACGAAACAACAACGACAACGACGACAACATCAACAACAACAACAACAACAACAACAACAAGACGTTATCTCACGACGTGGTGAGTAGTGGCAGCGGCGGCGGCGACGGCGGCGTGGTAAGGCTGACGTTGGCAACGTACGATGCTTGCTTGATGATCAGGTTCCTGTCGTGCTCGTCGTAGACGGCGGCGACCGTGAGTAGGTTGACAAGGCACTGCGACACGGTGATCACCACCATCAGCACCGTCTTCGTGACGTGGCTGATCTGGATGAGCAGCGAGATGGACAGCAGCACCATGAGAACGCCCATCGTGAGATACTCCGGGTACAGGCACTGGTTACCGTCGCCCGGTAGATACGTCGGAGAGCGGCCCGTAAGGTTGCCGCTGTAAGATGGCGGGTCGTCACACGCTACCTGCGTCACGAGATAACCGCAATATGGCATGTATTTTGTTTCATAATTCTATTTTTTGTTTTATGGTTGATTATATCATATATAACATTCACGGATCGAATGCTTCGATTCTCAGATCGAATAATGTGATTCACGGATCGAATGCTTCGATTCACGAATCGAATAATGCGATTCAGAGTCACGAGAGTTTCACAGTTTTAGAAGGACGAGGTATATGAGGAGAGGAGAAAGTGGTACAGGAGGAAGGAGAGAAGGTAGAGGACAAGGGAGAAGGTAGTGAGGGAGGAGGAGGGGAGAATGGGTAGAGGTAGAAGAGGTAGAGGACGAGGGAAAAGGTAGTGGAGAAGGAGGAGGGGGAGAAGGAAAGGAGGTAGAAAAAGAGAGACATGAAGGAGGTAGAAAAGGGGTACAGGAAGGAGGTCGAGGAGGAGGGTAGAAGGTAGTGGGGGAGGAGGGGGAGGAGGTAGAGGAAGGAGAAGGTAGAGGGAGAGAATGTGGTGGAGGTGAGGGGGAGTTGGGAGATATGGGAGAAAAGAGGTAGTGGAGGAGGAGAAGGTAGAAGAGGGAGGAGGTCGAGGATGGTGGGAGAAGGTGGAGGAGGTAGAAGAGGGAGTAGGTAGAGGATGGTGGGAGAAGACGGAGGAGGTAGAGGAGGGGGAGAAAGTGGCGGAGAAGGAGGGGGAGGAGGTAGAGGAGGGAGGAGGAGCGGGACGAGTTAATC
>NW_014577799.1:74979-80146 GCF_000485595.1 Priapulus caudatus
CGGTGTTGTTTTGATGTCTGAGAGTAAGTTTATATCTATATTATACTAGCCACTAATTATAAATAATTTTATAGCTAGTTAAACCTGCCAAAAACATTTTGTGTAATAGGTGACTAAGCGGTAAAAACGCGAAAATCTCAGCACAGGGCGGTAGGTGCACTGTTAACAGGCAGCGTTGAACGTGTTAAGCTATCAGCACACATTGCACGCACTTACATCGATTACGGGGACAGTTTGCGTCAGAGTCAGTTGCACATGAACGCTAGGAACGACAGGTCTGCCTAATATAACCCTGATCGATTGACGTGGGGCATCACGTGTCAGCATCGTTATATGACACCACCGTTATGATTATGACATGCGTTCACATGATAACGGAATATATCAATTACCCATGCATTTCCACAGCTTTACATAAACATTTCCACGGTGAGTGCCAAGATGGTGGCTTACGAGATGTTGAGTGTCAGAATACGGCTGGCACGGTGACCGCGCAACCTCGACACAGTCTGAGCATGACATAACCTCTACCTAAGCATGACATAACATCTACCTTAAGCATGACATAACCTCTACCTAAGCATGACATAACATCTACCTTAAGCATGACATAACCTCTACCTAAGCATGACATAACATCTACCTTGAGCATGACATAACCTCTACCTGAGCATGACATAACATCTACCTTGAGCATGACATAACATCTACCTTGAGCATGGCATAGCTTCTACCTGAGCATGATATAACATCTACCTGAACATGAAATGACATCTACCTGCGCATGAAAGCAACGGAACCTTTAATGCAACTAACGTGGTTGATTCGGTATATTCGGGCGAATACAAAAACATCAGTGAAGAGTGACGCATTTCCTCTGTGATTATTGCTCACTGAGATTTCCCTGAGCTTTGGGCTTTCAAGCATACAACAACGGAGCCAAATAATCCAAGAAATGTGTTATTAATAGGATATAACCTTAATATGGCGACAACAGAGATTACCAGCGGTAGAATGTGGCTAAAGAATACCATCGCTGATATGGTGTACATGGTCAATATGATATGGTATCATATTGTCGCCATGAACAGCAAGCAATTGCCTATTAGTGTCACGTTAGACCCGGGCAGTCATTCTTCTTGCCCTGTAGGGACTCTCAACGGATGAATGGAAACTGCGTATCAGTTATCCTATTGAAACGAACGTGTGGCTATATTATTATTCTTGGTCTATCTAACGACTTATCCTACAATTTGCAATGTTGTATGTAGCACCATTATATAAATGTGAGATGAATATATGTCATGATCAGAACCAAGCTCGTGACAAACAAATGCGATAGCCCGTTATAATAAACGCGCCAGCTTCCACAGCTTTGTTGACCAGGCTGGTTATTTAATAAGCAAATATACTCGACAAATCCGGGAAGCTAACACCAGGTTTTTATGGCACATGAAGAACAGGGGACGACAACTGCTCGTCTGCATTCAGCAGGCAGGTTCATCTTGCTCCTAGGAGTCTTCACAGGGATAGCATCTCGCACAGGAAGAGTGGATAGTTTCTGTGCCGCTGGGGCTTTGCTGATGAGCTTGACCTACAGCACTACCAATGTGTGGGCGCGTCACTCCTGATCTATACTACTGACTCGTCCGGTTATAGTCTGACAAACTCATAAATGACGCGCCATGTTGGGAGGCAGCTTAACTGCCTAGTTGTTTTGGTATACGATTGCATGTTTATGTGTACCTTCTGACAGAGACTTTACTCCTCTCAGGGTCCATTGTATGACTGTGTCATTGTAGATTCGGATGACAGATCAGGACTTCTGTCAGGATCGGATTTAAGCTCAATCGAAGCTATTGCTTCGTCATTAAACTCTCCGTCATGACGGAAATTACTGACGGCGTTATGACTGACGACAGTAAACTCCGCTAGTGACGGAAATTTAGACGTTTGGTACTCGATCAATTCTACGCGCAATCCAGCGTTTGTTCAGCTACAGGTTTACCTGCACGGACCCAGGTCACATCCCCCTGCCTGGAGGTGCGCTGGCAATCACGACTATTAGATTGCTTTACCACTATGCAATCACTCCACGAAGACGACCAGGGGGTGGGGAGAAACATTACACTATATAAATATAGCTCAAAATGTTTCGGTCCTTTTATATGTTTACAGCTGAAGAGAGGGGCAGACGCAGAGAGAGAGAGACAGAGAGAGAAAGAGACAGATAAAGAAAGAGAAAGAAAGATAGAGGAGGGGGAAACAGACAGCAAAGGAAAGGTTAGCCTTCTGAGATTAGGCAAGTTACTTAATCCACCTGCTGTAAATCCTATTGACACTACATCTCGTAAGCGAGCAGACGCTCTGCATGGCTTACAATTATCGATTAAATCCTAACACAAATGAAGCTGTATAAAGCTGTCTGGTTCGCAGCCGGCAGGTATACATACTAGCACAGCTTTAGTGAAGCGAGTTCCGTATAATGTGAACGCTAGTGCTGAGCATAGTTATTGAGCATATTAACTGACCGTTATATACATCGTCTATTATATACATGGATATGTCGTACACGCGCGTGCCAGGCAAATGCACACACATACACACACACGCACGCACGCACACACACACACACACACACACACACACACACACACACACACACACACACACACACACACACACACACACACACACACACACACACACACACACACACACACACACACACACATACACACCCACGCACACACGCACGCACGCGCGCGCGCACACACACACACGCACGCACGCACGCACGCACGCACGCACGCACGCACGCGCGCGCGCACACACACAGAGAAACAGACATAGTGAGACCGTGTAGGTTGTTTCCCCACGCGCATTCCTACTCTTGGCTTTTCACAGAGTAATGCGACAATTTTCCACCGACATGATGACCTTCCCTGTTTATTCTGCGTGAGAATCCACCGGAAATCGATAGCATCACAGCGACATACTCATTTCACCAGCAATTAGCGTAACTATATATGCAATAGCAAAGTCTGTAAAGTCAATATGCTACACGCAACCACCAAAGTCGGTGCCAATAACGATGGCTAATAATATACCTATATCCTATTAAGAAAATTACACAACAGGTGCCACCGTGACAAGTCTATCTAAATACAGTGGCGCGCAATACGGGTAAATGAGCCTTCTAGAATTCGGAAGAAATTCTTCGCAGAAAATGATAGGTCTCTCTACCTTCTCTTTTTTTTTCTCTGCGCGCGCTCTCACTCGCGTTCTCTTGCTCTCTGTAGTAAGCTATTTTGCCCTACTTAAGGGACTGCCGCCTGCATGCATCAAGCCAATTATTATTAGCCTATAGTACTCTAAGCCGCAGGCATTATCCGAGAGAAGAGTTCTTATTTCTTGGCTCGATTCACTCAGAATCGGAAATAAAACCCCTATTGCGGCTTTATTATTTTGGGCGTTCGGCTAAGAAGCCCTAAGAAACCCTAAGAAGATACCCTAAGGACGGCTTGCCGTTTTCAAGAAAATTTTCCTATTCATGATAACGCGTTATGCGTGTTAACTATACATTATGGTTTCTTTGTGCTGAATAATGTTACTGGTCTGCATCCCTGTAGCCTCCGGAAGAAAGGAAGAAGCGTAATAGATAAATCAGCCATCGCTATAATTTTTGTTTTATCCGTCTGGGTTTCTCGTGGCCACGAATTAGTAATATTAAATTCGCGTGGCTGTGAGTATTGATAATATGTCACGGCTAGGCCATGTGATCCTATTCTTTAAGTGGTAACCACGAGAAAACGTGTCGTAGCCACGAGAAAACGTGTCGTAACCACGAGAAAACGTGTCGTAACCACGAGAAAACGTGTCGTAGCCACGAGAAAACGTGTCGTAACCACAAGATGTGTCGTAGCCACGAGAAAACGTGTCGTAACCACGAGATAATGTGTCGTAGCCACGAGAAAACGTGTCGTAACCACGAGATAATGTGTCGTAGCCACGAGAAAACGTGTCGTAACCACGAGATAATGTGTCGTAGCCACGTGATAACGTGTCATAACCACGTGATAACGTGTCATAACCACGTGATAATGTGTCACAACCATGTGATAACGTGTCATAACCACGTGATAATGTGTCATAACCACGAAGTAACGTGTCGTAACCACGTGATAACGTGTCATAACCACGTAATAATGTGTCACAACCACGTGATAACGTGTCATAACTACGTGATAACGTGTCATAACCACGAGAGAACATGTTCTAGGCACGAGATAACATGTCGGGCGGTTAGATAATTAGTATTTCATCCGTGTTCTCCCAATGATCCCGTCAAGCATGACCTGCGTGTGCCTATCCTCGGCTATAGCAATAACGAGCAATTATTGTAGCGTGCGCGGTGCTGCGGGGTTTAATATGCTTGTTAATTCTCTTGTGAAGCGCAGCAAAGCTGCAATGAGCTGTTACTCTGACGCTGATTCGTGCTCAGAGCCGGTTTACACAGGTAGTAATTGTTTCGGAAATGCAGCGCGGAGTTCAACTTACACGTGCAGCGTTGTTGCTACGCTGTTCTTCGAGAGCTGTTACAACACGCCAACTATAGCTGTTTTTTATATAGCGTGAAGATCTTCATAACTAATGGGCATTCTAGTATTTGATATATATATTGATATTTTTTAGATTAAAACCGAACCGAGATTTTTGTGTCGTAACTGTGCTCTTCCAGGGCTTACGAGAGTAATGCGGTGGTAATCTTGAAAATCTTAAGCGAACTTTTATGAAGCGAAAACGTGATTATCATTAAATTAAATCGGGAAAATATTAGGCGTTCATGAATCTAACATGTACGCCTATGTTGCGTTTACTTCAATAATTAACACCTAATTTAAGCGAAAACACAATAAAACATAACAGTATTGTCTGCTAGTAACAGTAACACAAGAGCAACGAGATGTATAAAAACATGTTTACAGAGCACGAACTAATGACATAAAAGATCGTCGAAAGCTGGCTCTTATATATGTCAAAGAGCCTATATTGATGTGTGTGTGTGTGTGTGTGTGTGTGTGTGTGTGTGTGTGTGTGTGTGTGTGTGTGTGTGTGTGTGTGTGTCGTGGTCGTCGGTCGGTCGTCGGTCGGTCGGTCGGTCGGT
>NW_014577799.1:85786-95439 GCF_000485595.1 Priapulus caudatus
GCGATTAAAATCGGCGTCGACGGTCACGGGCACACGAGCGATAATAATCGCCCGAAAATATCTAACATTTTGGATACGGGCGATTCGATCGGGCGATTAAAATCGGCGTCGACGGTCACGGGCACACGAGCGATAATAATCGCCCGGCGTAAATAATCGCCCGAAAATATCTAACATTTTGGATACGGGCGATTCGATCGGGCGATTAAAATCGGCGTCGACGTGAACGGGCACACGGGCGAATTTTTCGAGCGATTTTAGAATTCGCGGCGATCGGGCGATAAAAATCGCTCGTGTGCCCCTACCTTTAAAAAACAAAACCCCATTAGCGTATTATTTTTCTCGGAACACGAGTCCTTGAAAACGAATACGCACGTCCCTTGACAGACCCCGTTGGCTTTCTATTTGCCATACGACACCCCTTCAGAAAGTGGAAACCACCGTGTGTGTAACCTGGCCCGTTTATCTTGTTCCTTTTACCCGCGTACGCGCGTTTCGCCATGCATCGCCTTTGTACGCATTATCCAAACTATTGCGCGGAATTATTCTTATCGTGATGACACGATGCAAACGTGATGCGCATTAGCGATGCGGATGTTTTACAAGGTATTTTTCAGCAATGCGTGTGATGCTTGATGACGTCACGTCATCGCGCTCGTCGCGATTTGCACGATCGACTTCATTGACATTCGTTGACGCATTATTTAGCGCCGGTCCGTATTATTGATCAGTTTTTGGCAAAGCTTTAAGATCTATAGGTTCGCTGTCGGATAACAGTCACTACTGCAGGCAATTTTCACAAAAAGCTATCATGTTTCAATTGAAGTGCGGGGGCAATTCCATCGCACTTACTGATTTCAGTTAAACCGAGTTCCACCGAATCGCAAATATTTACACAAACGCTCTGCATTACGTGAATATGACGAAACGTTTTGACAAGCCGAGGGAATACGCAGCAAACTTCTTAGCTTTTCTCGAAAAAAAACCTCAAAGTGAGGCCAACGCGCAACCAATAAAAATAATTTTGCGCATGCGAAATTGCTCCTAAAGGGCCGGACACACTAGGCGATTTAATCGGCTCTTGATATTATATGATCCCTATAATAGCAAGACTAATGTTCACAAGTCTATGTACCACGAAGTGGTATGTGTATAGGTATGTACTTACAGACTGTTTTTGTAACATTCTGAAAAAAAAATTATAAAAAAAAAGTTCGAGTTGTACTCGGTCGTCCGATTTTCTACTCGATTAATCAACTCGGCAGCCCAAACGAGTAATGATCGACGAACTCGATTAATCAGATTGTATTTGTATTTTTGTACTATTGCTTAATTTAGGCCTACAGTACCTACGCGTGTATTGTTTATCAATTTTCCCCGGTTCAAACCTTCACGGCCTCCTTCTTCGTTCTGTCCCTGTACTCATGCAGACAGGGTCATATCATACAAGAGGGGCTTCGCCTCCCACAAAAAGATCAACTCTGCCACTTTGTCGTAGGACCACGATAGCTCCATGGGATCTGCCATTTTGTCTAATTACGTCAGTATCATTGAACAACTCTGATTGGCTGATGAATTGTACAATCGGGCGACTTTATTGCCGACCCGGACACACTAGGCGATTTTATCGGGCGACTGAAATAATCGCCCGATAATATCAAAACGTTTTGATCGATGCGATTAAATCGGGCGACTAAATCGGCGGCGACTGACTGGACACACTAGGCGATTTTCACCGCGATTTAGTCGCCCGACTGAGTTGCCCGATTAAATCGCCTAGTGTGTCCGGCCCTTAACACAAACGCCCTCTAATTATGTGTTCATTGCATGCATAACTTCGGTGGGACGTGATTTAAATAATTTTTACAGCTTTGCAATTAATAAACTCTCACTACCGGTGTGTGCGTTACATACGTCGATGTCACTTACCGGCTTTATGACGGAGGAAATCAGGTACGTTCGCACCCCGGCGTTCTTTATCGATTCGTCACGTATTTCCCCGTATCCGTCCTCGAGTTGGAATTCCCCGTTCAAAAATGTACATGTTGAGTCAGAGACGTGTACACGGCTGCAATAGGAAGCGAATACATTGCCTTCCACAACATTCTACATATTATGAAATAAATGCGCGTAATGCCGATAACACGAATGAATTCTTACTCTCTTGAATCAATTCGATGTTCTACAAGCGGTTCATGGCTTTTCCTATTGTGCATTATATTTCAACCGTGTAATTTATTATTATTTTACAATCATTATCAATACCATTATCATAATAATAATAATAATAATTATAATTCATCATCATAATCTTTAGCGATATCGTTATCATAATCATTATCATCATCATCATCATCATCATCAGCAGCAGCAGCAGCATAATCATCATCGCATCATATCATCATAATCATAATCATAATCATAATCATAATTATGATATAATCATTATCGATATCGTTATCATTATCATCATCATCATAATCATTATCATCATCATCAGCAGCAGCAGCAGCATAATCATCATCGCATCATATCATCATAATCATCATCATAATCATCATCGTCGTCATCTTCATCATCATCAGTGCGTGCGTGCGTGCGTGCGTGTGTGTGTGTGTACGCGAATGTTAATGTTTTCGATAGACATCTGGAGATAATGCTTAAATGTGTAAACAAGCCTATGGGTTTAACATATAAGTGTAGATAGAAGATTCCGAGTACAAATACTCAACATACCTTTGGGAAGTTGGCACCGAGGGACACGAAGCTGATCATCATTAGCAGAACTTCAGAGATGATGAAGACTAAGAGCGAAGTCGTAGATCTGAAGTAGGGAAATGTTACTGTTTGCACGGCAGGGAAACTGCAGCAACAACAGCAGAAGCAGCAGCTTTAAGCTGACACGCTAAAAATCATAATCTACTTACAAGCAATGCGATCGGCTTCAAATATATAAGTGCGCTCATGTCAGCTACGCAAATAGCCCCGTTGTTGGGCCTTCAGTGTGCAACGAGTAACACACCAAATGTATGACGTATATGACATAAATATCGGCGTTACGATATATACAATACTACTATATACAGTTAAACCAATATTTATTTTAGTTTCTCATTCAAGCATTACTATACGGCCCTAAACCCCAAATCTTATATTCAAAGCCAATTATCTCGGGGGATTTTTTTCGCACGTAAATCCGTGATTTTATTAGCTATAATATGGAATATTATCGGGCATACATGCGAAAGACTTAGTTGGGAGTATTTCGTGCGTAGCTCGGCATCGAGAAACAGTAGAACAGTATATACGAGCATGTGAAGCTAATGGACAGTTGTGCTGCGCACACTAAATGGTCGGTTGATGTTAGTGCGTATGTTCACATAATTTTCGGCTAACGCTTTTACATATATATCTTTATAGTAAGTTTAAACAACGATTGCCGTTAACGAAAGCACGATACACGATACGATCGACTCCAGTAGTGGGTAATTGCATGCAAGAGCATACGTACGTGAATATACAGAAACTGCAATATGCGCCAGTAAATAGCAAAGCACATGTCTGGCTTTGCGCATTAAAGGCATAATAGGTCCATTGATTATGCAATGTTAACGAATGCTAGAGTAACTGGCACCTTGTGTAGTTAATAAGTACATTACCTTATAGCCAAACGCGTATTAGTTTGTCCAATATCACTGCTAATTACTCAGAAATGTCAAATTGAAATCCGTAAATCTGGTAATCTGGCGCCAACGCAAAATTGTTTGTCAAGCAAAATAGCCTCGAAACGGTTATGTGACGTCATATGTTGCAACGGGTGTTGAGTAGAGAATTGTTTGTCCCGAGATGCTTATAACGACTAATGAGCTCGTAGAATGTATCTCTGGGTGTATTCTCGGTATTGAGGCACGAGCAAATAACCGTGGGTGCTAATGAACGGGTACCCACATGTCTTCAATTTCGGACACAGTATTCGTTTGACCAATATACGTAAATACGCGTAGTGCCGTCTGCTTTTTTTTGCTGGACTTTTTTACCAAAACAGTCGATATCAGCATGCAGGAATACACAAGGTGCGAACAGCAAAAGCTGCTCAGATAAGGTAATATCAAGTCAGACCAGGTCAGATCAGGTAAGATCAGGTCAGATCAAATCAGAGCAGGTCAGATCAGGTTGGATAAATTTAGATCGGGTCAGATCAACTCAGGTAAGGCAAAATCAGATCGGATCACGTCAGATCAAACTAGATCGAAGATCAGTGAATAAAATACCTCGGAAGAACCAGCAGTTGCGCGAGAAAACAGAAGAGCAGCACGATGCAGGTAGCGCTGATGGCGATTCCTCCCTGTCGGTCCTTATTCCGGTTGTAATCACGCTCAAGATTGTTGTTGGTGAAGCGGAGAGTGATCTTAGACGAGCATTTCGCCAGAGCACTATGTACAGGCAAGGTATAGGTACGTGATGGATCTATCTACCTACCTATCTATCTATCTATCTATCTATCGATCTATCTATCTATCTATCTATCTATCTATCTATCGCGGGAGATTAGGATACGCATATTGACAACAGCGGGTCAACTCGATACGACACAGATGCTGCGCTATCGCCTTCCTTGCATCTATATATGTACGATCCACACCTCATCTGTAAGCTCTGCCCACCGGAATATACTTAGTGTCGTAGGACCACGAACCCCTATCGCTTCCATGGGAGCTGCGCTATTCCCTGAAATAGGGAATAATTTTATCTAATTTGCGTCAGGAGGCAGCGTTCAGAGAACACAACAAACAACTCTGATTGCGATACGGAAAGCTGACTCATTGATTGTTACCAACTCGGGCGCGACGTTATTGCCGACGGCCGGACACACTAGGCGATTTTATCCGGGGCGATAGAACTTGCGGCAAATAGGACTCGCCACGATAATATCAATATCGTTGACAAAACGGTTTCCGCGTAATAATGGAAAGCCCCGGTTTTGATCGATGCGGATTAATTAATTCGGCGGGCGGCGAATCGTAAAAATCGCGTCCCGCGACTACGACATGGACACAGAGCACTAGGCGCGATATCAACAACAGATGGGTCGCGATTTAGGTCGGCCCACTGATAGTCAGGGGCAAGAGATTCAAAAAGAGAGCTAAAAATAAGGGATAGAGGCTTAAACCGTTTTTGGGTAGAGGCTGAAACGGGTAAATATCATTTCATGATACTTGGGGAGTTTACTAAGAGGGTATGTTCCCAGCGCTCTGACTTCTTGCGTATAAGTGGCCGCGGCACTTGAAATTCCAGAAATGACCGCAGCGAAAATGGATTTTCTGAAATATCTGGCACTCCCAGACGTCCGTCAGGAGACATAAACGTTCGGTGGCTATACCACCATTTTCTACTAAGTGGAGAACCCAATTATCACACTTATAGAAACATAGGAATGGCGGCCAATAGTTCGATTTCAATATTGCCGCCAGTGAAATTTTTGTTATTTTGAATAACTAGATCTCCTAAGACGTCGATAGAAGACATTAGTTTTAGATTCTAAACGCCAACAATTTCGATAATCGGAGAAACAGAATTATGAAACTTAGAAAAGCATGAAGATTGGCAGCCATCCTTGGATTTCACTATGGGTCATGTTACTCCATTACTATAGACAACAGTCTTAAGCCAACGATAAAAATCATATATAAGGCAATATCCAGAATTTGTCAGAACTATGTATTTTTAAAACAGTCACTGACCCGCCAAGAACATTGTGTAATGGGTCAATGCAGGCCATGTTGCATTTGCAACGCACGCGGTGGCAGCACATATTTTTTGGTACAGTTGTACAGCTACGTGTACGGCACCAAGGTCCGCCTTACTACAGCCCACATGTCTTTATTGCTAATAGTATTGACACGAAAAATGGATTCAGTGTCAAATGAGCCGTGGTTTCAGAATGCCATCCTGCATATACCACCCGCATGTCCAATGCCGAAGGAATGCCTCCTGTAAGTACTATCTACACACTGGTTCCAATATTGAGGCTCTGATAGTGGCTCGATGAACAATGATGTATCAGTGCGTCTTTATATGGTGGCAAATAGTCAATATCGTCTTCTGCATTGGAAGTAAACTTCGGACAAGTAATAACTGTATAACCACAAATGTTGTCGTTGGATCATATAGTTTACATATAAAATGCTTTCACTGATGACAGCACATTAATCTAGGTGATAGTGGTAGATTCTGTTTTCCAACCTATGAATGCGATCTGGATCTTCGAATGAATACTTCCATGGCAGCGTTTTTGTTAGAAATTTCCATGGCAAACTGGCTCGTTGTGTCACTTCCGTTCAGCGCAATGAAAAGCTAACAATCCTTTTTCGAGTGTATGTTTGTTTATTGCAATGTCTATGACTCTTATCATCCAAGGAGATCTTTTGAAGTTCCTGCCTTCATCCACTCCTCCGTGCGACAACGTTTGCCGAAAAACCACTGTTACATCAATTAACACATCACGGAATCCCTGCAAACTACAATCGGTTCGCTATATCCGTGGTCTGCAGCACCATCGCACGCATGAACAAACAAGATTCGCGGCAGTGATCAGCTCCTCAGTGGTTTGTTCAAAGTGTGACACATCAACGTTCCGGGAGGGTACATATCGTTTTTCGCGTTATTCCGTAACTCCCACACATCAATTATCTTCTTACCCGCCGAAGTCACTAAGAGATTGAAATCTCCTCTTGACAAGAAACGGGACAAGATTCGCCTTGTTTCAGCGAGAGTTGATAATATCGTTCCAGTTCTGAGGGAGTTTTTGTGTCTGTACCTGTAATTCAACCGCCTAATTTGCTTTTTGTCGCCCTGATCGTCGTCTTTCTCGTGTACCCTTCTTATAGAATTCTCTTCTCCCTCGTATCGATCAAACATATATATCTATCCTGTCGAATTTCTAACCGTGCTGACTTCACACCAGTTCACAAACACATCTGCTATAAAGTCACCAAACGTAACTGCTGTTGTCGCGTTTCCAATGATTGTCAACACTGCCAATCCACACTAATGGTAATGTTTTACGATGTCACTGATGGATAAAATCTGGCTGGATGCCATCTTTCGACAGAATATTTTATTAGTCGCGCGCTTTGTCCGCTTTTTCGGAGAGAGAGAGAGAGCGAGAGAAGAGAGAGGAGAGAAGACCAGACGAAGGGAGTGGTGTATTGTGTAGGAGAGAAGAGAGAGAGAGGAGAGAGAGAGAGAGAGAGAGAGAGGAGGAGGTGTGCGCGGCGTTGTGTGGGTGTGTGCCGAGAGGAGAGCAGAGGAGAGAGGTGTGCGTTGTTGTGTTGTGTCGTGTGCCAGAGAGAGAGAGAGAGAAGAGAGAGAGAGAAAGGTGTGGCAGGTGTGTCGTGTGTGTGTGTGAGAGAGAGATGGAGAGAAGAAGAGAGAGAGAGAGACTGAGAGCAGAGAGATGAGAGAGGGTGCGTGTTTGTGTTGTGTGCGTGACAGAGAGAGAGAGAGAGGAAGAGATGAGAGAGAGAGAATCAGAGAGGGAGTGTGTACTGTGATCAGACGAAGAGAGAAGGTGCTGTGTGTGTGTGTGTGTGTGCTGTGTGTGCTGGTGGTGTGAAGCAGAGAGAGAGATAGAGGTGTGCGTGTTTTATGTTGTGTGTGTGAAACAGAGAGAAGAGAACGCAGAGGGATCAGGCATTGCTCAGCGAAAAGCCGTTGGACGCAACGTTGCAATCTGACGTTGGGCCAACATTGTCAATATGGCGTGGCCAACTGTTGGCACGAACTGGAGCAAAAAAGCCGTGGCACAAACGTTGGCTGTCTCGATTGGCCAACGTGTCAATTAATGACGTGGGCCAACTTGGCACGCCTGAGCAAAGAAGCCGAGTTTGGGCCAACGTTGTCAATATTGAACTTGGACAACGTTAGCACGCTGAGCCGAAAAGACGTTGGATCACCGTTTGATTACGTTGGCCAACGTTCGCGCTGACACACATCGACACCAAGCGTTTGGCCATGTCGGCCAGTGGGCCATGTTGCTGCCAACGCTTGGCCAATTGCGCTGAGATAAGACGTATCACGTTGTCGTGAGTTGGGCAACGTTGGCTTCGATTGAGGCCAACTTGGCTGACTGCCGTGGCCAACGTTGGCCAATGAGCGGTTGGGCAAGGATCCACGCCTGAGCAAAAAGCTCTGGTCACGCTTGGCTCGTCCTGCCCCGTCGGGCCAAACGTCCTGGCACATATGACGTTGGGCCCCCAAACGTTGGCCAACGTTGGCCCGAACGTTCAGCATGAGCTGAAGACAGCCGTTGGCCCAACGTTGGTCCAACGTCCAGCTAATGTTATCTGGGATTACCGTAATGTTCCGCTAGAAGTCCTGTTCTCCAAGGTACACACTCAGGCGAGGAGACTCTATGGCGTCAAATGAAGAATGTGGGTAAATTAAGACACCAAAATTATGCCCTCTACGCAATATTAGAATTTTAGTATATTCCAAACAACATAAACCAATTTCATTGGCGGCCATCTTGAAATCCAAGGATGGCCGCATCCTATGCTTTTCCTAAGTGTCATAACTGGGTTTCCACGTATCTGAAATGTGGTGTATAGACAGCAAAATTAATGTCTCTTCACGACGTCTTGGAGTCTAGTTATTCAAACTAAACAAATTTCACTGGCGGCGATATTTGAAATCCAATATGGCCAGCATCCTATGTTCTTAAGTGTGTATAAATTTGGGTTCTCAGCATCGAAAAATTGTGCGTATAGCCATCCAACAATTATGTCTCTACGACCGTCTGGGAGTCCAGATATTTCAGAAAATGCCATTTTCGCTGGCGGTCAATTTGGATTTCAAGTATGGCCGCGCACAATACGCAAAAGCAGCCTGGATAACATATCCCAGTGGAAACTCCTCCAGTATCATTAGATAATGACTAATTAACCCGTTTTCCAGCCTCGTACCCAAAAAGTTTTTAGGCTCATCTTATTTTGGCATATCTGCCCCCTGAACTACTGAGTTGCCCGATTAAATCGCCTAGTGTGTCCGGTCCCTTAACACAAACGCCCTCTAATTATGTGTTCATATTGCATGCATAACTTCGGTGGACGTGATTTAAATAATTTTTACAGCTGGCAATTTAATAAACTCTCCACTACGCCGTTGTGCGTTACATACGTCGATGTCACTTACCGGCTTTATGACGGAGGAAATCAGGTACGTTCGCACCCCGGCGTTCCTTTATCGATTCGTCACGTATTTCCCCGTATCCGTCCTCGAGTTGGAATTCGCCGTTCAAAAATGTACATGTTGAGTCAGAGACGGTAGCATGTACGACGGCTGTGCAATAGGAGGCGAATTACATTGCCTTCCACAACATTCTACACATATTAGAAATAAATGCGGCGTAATGCCGAATAACACGAATGAATTCTTACTCTCTTGAAGTCAATTCGATGTTCTACAAGCGGTTCATGGCTTTTCCTATTGTGCATTATATTTCAACCGTGTAATTTATTATTATTTTACAATCATTATCAATACCATTATCATAATAATAATAATAATAATAATTATAATTCATCATCATAATCTTTAGCGATATCGTTATCATAAATCATTTCATCATCATCATCATATCAGCAGGCAGCAGC
>NW_014577799.1:95464-110464 GCF_000485595.1 Priapulus caudatus
CTATCTTTTCTATCATATCTATTATTTATACTATCTATCTATTTCTATCTATCTATTTGATTTTAGCTATCCATTCTATCTATCTTCTATCTATTTCATCTATCTATCTATCTATCTATCTATCTATCTATTCATCGATTCTATCTTTATCTATCTATCTCGCCTATCTCATCGTATCTAATCCTATCTATCTATCTACTCTTATCCTATCTATCTATCTATCTATCGTATATACTCTATCTGATCTACTATCTCCCGATCTGCTCTGTCTGTCTGTCCGTCCGTCCGTCCCGTCCGTCCGTCCGTCCGTCCTCCGTCCGCGTCCGTCGCCATCCATCGCCGTCCGTCCGGTCCGATCCGTCCATCCAGATCCATCTATTTCTTTTTATATATCTATCTATTCCATGTACGTGTGCCATCTGCCGGATGTATGGTATGTATGTATGGTATGTATGGATGTTGTATGTATGTAATGTATTTATGTATGGATGTATGTATGTATGTATGTATGTAGTGTATGATATGTATGTATGTATGTAGTGTATGTATGTAGGATCAGTATGTTGTATGTATGTATGTAATGTATGTATGTATGTATGTATGTATTTTGATATGGTTGTATCGTATGTATGTACGTACGTGCGTAAGTGACCGTACGCTCACATACGTAAAGGCTACGTATCGTAAGGCGTACGTATGTATGCATGTATGTATGTACTGTATGTGAGCCAATAGATATGTATGCTATGTATGTATGCTATGTTGTATGTATGTATGGTATGTATGTATGTATGCATGCATGCATGTGCATGGCATGTAGCCATGCCATGATGATGTTTATGCTATGTTATGGTATGTATAGTAATGTATTCTACTAGATGCGTGATGTGTGTGTCCAGGTGCGGTGGTTGCGCTGGCGAGTGCGTGCGTGCTGCCGTACGACGTGACCCGTCGCGGTGCGTGCGTGCGTGCGTTGCGTGCTTCAACATGCTCCGTGCGTGCATGCATGATGCATGCATTGATGTATGTATGATGTACGTGTAGTTGTGTGTGTATGTGTGTGTGTAATCCGTGCTCGCTCTGTGTGTGCTGCTGTGTACGTGCACGTCCTTGCGTGCGCGCGTTGAGCAGTGCCGCGCGGCGCCGGATGTGCGTGTGTGAGTGTGTGTATGTGTGGTGTGTGTACCGTGCGCACGCGCACGCGCTGTGTGTATGTATGTAGTGTGTGTTGTGTGTTGTGTGTGTGTGTGTGTGTGCGTTGTGGCGTATGTGCGACCGCCATGTGCGTGGTGCGTGTGGTGTGTGTGTGTGTGTGGGCTGTGCTCGCTGTGTGTGCGCGCGTGTGCGCTGTGTGTGTGTGATGTGTACGGTGTGTGTGTGCTGTGTGGCCTGTGTGTATGTGTGTTGACGAGTAATGACTGTGCAATTTGATCATACAGCGGAGCAACACATGAATTCCTGATTATATTTATACTCACGCTGAATATCGGTTTCCATCAACTCTCCGTAAAGCTAGCCTGCGTTTAAGTCCGCTTTCGTGTTCTAACATCCTCTTACGCTCGCATTTCTTGTCGAGTGCTGTTCCTGTTCTTCGGAGCCTTTCGGATTATCTTTCTTATGTATCATATTTATGCCTACGTTTCTAGCGCCCCGGCGATACTGAAAAAACAAGGGGGCCAAGTAGGAAGAAATCGAACAATTTCTTCAATGTATATAATATTCGGGCGTCCGTTTAAAAAACTCCCTAACAGAAGAATGGCGGGCGTTACCTTGGACAAATAAGCGGAAATAAAATAATCGCAATTGTGCGCGAATAAAATACCTACGCTGTTAGTCTCTTCTATAGACACCAACCGGTAACATCATATTCTTGAAAGTAGTTCGTAACTTTGTGAATGTGTCACAATTAACCCTTCAGGGTTAGGCGTAAAGCGGAAGATAACCGAAAGGCGGAATTTCGGCTACTAATATAGGAGAATTGGTTACATTTTAATTAATTAATGGGCGTAATTTATAATAACACACGCCCACGCGGCGCGCGCACACAGCACACACGACACAGCGCACGCGGCGCGCACGGCACGCACGCACAACGACACACACGACGACGCCGACACAACAGTACGCGCGCACACACCACCACACACACTACACACACACACACACAACCACCTGACATCACACACGTATAAAGCACACACACACAGCTTACTACACACACACACACACACACACACACACACACACACCAACATACACTAATACTTACGCGCGAGTACGCGCACACATTTTGTGTAATTCCTGGGGGTATAGTGTTGTCGTGTACGTCAATCACTCGTATCTAGTCATATGTCACGTTTAAATGTGTATACTGCGTATATTGTTTAGCTAACCAACAGGCAGTCACAATTTCCTTAGCAGAAGCTATCCTGCGACTCCAATTACTCGTTACCGCAACGTTTCGATCCCGTTGTTGTATCTTTTACATGTGAAGTCGTGTAATCTCTCACACCAAACACATGTACATAAGTGAAATGGTTCATGCTCGGCACACACGCCTTATAATGTAAACAGTCTGAAGATACGGGGGATATCTGCATGAAGATTTCGAATAATTTCTACCCGTTTTTTTAATAAATCTGGGCCGTTTCCATATTTAAAATGTAATCTGATTTTAAAATATTAAAAGAATATAGTACATTTTTTTCTTCAATTTTCCAAGGTACACCCTATCATTAATTTTCGAGGCGATAACTTATTAAATTTATGCTAGGGGCACACGAGCGATTTTTATCGCCCGATCTGCGGCGATTAAAAGTTTTTCGGCTCGCAAGGGAATTTAATCGCCCGATCACGAAGGTGGCCACAAGTTAGCGAATTTAATCGCTCCGATCACGAAGGGCGCACAGTTATCGCGATTTTGTGGGCATACGCGTGTACGCCACTCGACTCAGAATTTTCCATCATCATGTGATCGTACAAAATGCTGACGAACCCGACCCGAAAAAGGTTGTCGGCTGTTGTTGTGCTGTGTTATTTGCTTCTCAAAAAGAAAACAGAAATACAGGCAGAAGGCAGACTCGTTGGCGAATCGAATTCGTGGTCAGGAGATTGGATAATGCCGCCGGAAAGGTAGAGGGTCTACTCGAATTGTTAGTAAAAAAACTGGGAAACATTCATTGGAACAGAGTATCAGAGCGCTGATTTCTGTTGTGAATAGCGACTCCTTCGCTAACACGCGATCCCGGTATTCAGCCGCATCAGTAATGTCACAAAGGCATGGCCTTTTGCGACCACAGAAATGACCAATTCGCCCTTCCTTTTCGCGAGTCCACACTTACTACGTATTGGAGGCAGCCAATTATTTAACATCACATGATAGTCAACAACACGTCCTGATTGCGTTTTTAGAAAAGATCGATCGGGCGACAAAAATACGCCGCGTCAGACGGTGCACACCCGAGCGATAATATACGCCCGGCCTGTAAATAATCGCCACGAAAATATTCTAACATTTTGGATACGGCGCGATTCGATCGGCGATTAAAATCGGCGTGCGACGTGAACGGGAACACGGGCCGAATTTTCATAGAGCGATTTCAGAATTCGGCGGCGATCGCGGCGATAAAATCGCTCGTGTGCCCCCTACCTTTTAAAAAAACAAAACCCATTAGCTATTATTTTTCTCGGGAACACGAGTCCTTTGGAAACGAATACGCACGCTCCCTTGACAGACCCCGTTAGGACCTTCTCTATTGGCCATAATACCACCCTCACGAAAGTGGAAACCACGCGTGTGTGTAATATGTGTAGACCTTTGGCCTTCACCGTTTTCTTGTTCCTTCTTACCGGTACCGCGCGTTTCGCATGGCATCGCCTGTTGTACGCCATTATCCCAAAACTAATCATGCGCGCGGATCTATTCTTATCGTGGATGGACACGATCGCCAAACGTAATGCGCTTTATAGCGATGGGATTGTTTTACAATACAGATGATTCTCCTTCACATTGCTCCCATGTCCGTGTGAATGCTTGTGACGTCACGTCATCGCGCTCCGGTTCGCGATTTGCCCAAACGCAATCAGACTTCCATTGACATTCGTTGACGCCCCATTGATTTAGCGCCGGTCTCGTTGATTATGCATCATGTTTTTGGCAAAGCTTTAAGATCTGGATCGCAGTTCGCTGTCGCGGTCAACGAGTCACTACTGCGGCAATTTTCACAAAAAGCTATCATGTTTTTCAATTGAAGTGTCGGAGTCAATTGCATCGCACGCTTACTTGCGTCTTTGCAGTTTAAACCGGGTTGCAACCGAATCGCATACATATTTCAACACAAACGCCTTTCTTGCATTACAGTGAATATGACGATAAACCTTCTCTGACAATGCTTGAGGAAATACGCCAGCAAAGCTTCTTAGCTTTTCTCAGAAAAAAAAAACCTCAAAGTGAGTGCCAACAAACGAGGCGAAACCAATAAAAATAATATTTGCGCATGCGAGAATTGCTCCTACAAGGGCCGGACACACTAGGCGATTTATCGGTCTTTCGGATATTTATGATGATGCCCGCTATAATAGCAAGACTAATGTTCACAAAGTCTTATGTACCACGAAGTGGTACTGTGGTCATACGCGTATGTACTTACAGACTGGTTTTGGTAACATTTCTGGTAAAAAAAGTTATAAAAAAAAAGTTGCGAGTTTGTACTACGGTCGTTCGATTTTCATACTCGATTAATCAACTTCAGGCAGCCCAACAAACAGAGCTAATGTTCGACGAACTCGATTAATCAGATTGTAGTTTCGCTATTTCGTGCTACTATTGGCTAATTTAGCGCCTACCAGTACCTACGCGGTACCGCCAGCATAATCATCATCGCATCATATCATCATAATCATCATCATAATCATCATCGTCGTCATCTTCATCATCATCATCATCATCATCATCATCATCACCATCATCATTATCATCATCATCATCAGCATCATCATCATCAGCATCATCATCATCAGCATCATCATTATTATTATCATCATAATGGTTTCTATTTCTACTATTAACATATTAACATATTTTTACCGCGCAGACATATAACATAGACATTGTAAACAATGTATAGCAGGTATAGCACTTGTTGGCATGTAGTTACCCTCCGATGCCTCCGCTCTCCATCTTATTGGCGAATATCACATCTTTGCTGTATACGTCGTACTGCCACTGTTTCTGGCCGAGTATACCGGCGAGTACGGCTCCAGTGTGGATGCCTACCCGCATATCGACGTCGGTCTTTGTCTTCTCACGAACGTACCTGCGTGCGTTTTTTCGTTAATTAATTGAAATCTGCGCGTCGTTAAATTGATTCGGTCCTTAGCCATCGATCCGATAGTTTGCGGAGCATACGTGAAAGCTCGAGGTCACTGAAATAACGGGCGCGCATGGATTGATCAGATGAATGGCATGAGGCGTGTGCGTGCGAAAGCCGAGATTTTAAGAGACAGGCGCGTCTGCTAATGTTGGCTAATCACTGTAATCGATAAGTTATTATTTACCTCGTTAAGGAAATTTCTGCGGGTAGGCAGAATTCGCGTTTGACTTGAAGCCGCTGAGAGGACCCGGGTGCAAGCAAAACAATCAACCGAGTTGCTAATCGTCGTAGATAATTTATCTTAATTTTTAGATTCGCACCTAATTTAACTTGAGTTTTTTTAGGTTACTGCTAATAATGAACCACCGACCGCGTGCACGACCGTATGTTCATCCATGCTTGAGCTGTAACGCTGTCGTAATCGCGTGCTCGGGAATATGTTGATACGACATGTAATCAGAATAGAAGCTTGCGTCATGGCGCATGTTATTATTACCTATTCCAGGCAGCACCAATCGATGGCGAAAATCGCGCACGTAAGCGGATCAATCCCTGGGACCCCAGGGCTTTTAACTAATGGCTTACAAGCGCCACCCCGCGGTTTATGGTGCAATAACCGTCATGTGCGCGGTGACACGCGATGCGTAGGCTGTAGGTTACCTGCGCATGTACAAACTATGTACATGTATGTACTGTTCACGACAACATATCAACGAACAGTTACACGGCTCGATTAATCGCAGCATGTTGAAGATGTCTTGCATGATTACATGATTATTTTAATAACGTTGTATTATTTTGGATAATTAGAGGAATTCCGTTGTTCTTACATGCAGGATTTTCTTTGGCTTGAACTTGATTATTTAAATTATAACCTTTCTCCTTATAACATTTTTCTCTTTAATCTTCAGACCGTTTTATAATTTTCACATTTCTCGATCAATTAATTCTCTCCTCGATGTTGCCTATTTAATTATTTCGGCGGGAACCACGTTTGTCTCTATGTACCGTCGTCCGATCTCCACGACCACCCACCCCACCTTCCCTTCAGCCCTCCCCCCACGCTAACCCTTTCGCTCTAATATGATTTTTCTCGCTTCCTCTCTGTCTCACTCACTCTGTCTCCCACTGGCGTTCTCCTTCTCTCGCTCCGTCTCATTTTCACACACGCACGCACGCACACACCTCTCGCTTTCTCCCTCTCTCGCTCTGTCTCTATTTCACACACGCACGCACGCACACACCTCTCGCTTTCGTTCTCTCTTCCTCGTTGTCTCCCTCGATCTCATTGTATCTCTCTTGCATGCTCCATCTCTCAATTTCTCTCGCTTTCTGTATCCCTTGCAAGCGCATTCTCTCTCTCTCTCTCTCTCACACACACACAAACACACCTACTCTCTCCCTTCATCTCTCGCGTCTTCCTTCCCCCCCCTTTTATTTCCCGCACGTGTGTTGCTCTCACCTGATGGCGTTGACCATTGAGAGGCCCATGTGCACGCACAGCACGGCATGGTCGGTGCGGGGTACAGGAGCGCCGCTGATGCAGTAGTAGCAATCGCCTAAGATCTTAATCCGTAGCTGATGATATCGCTGCGCAATAAAACGATAAAGATGAAATACTTGTCGCGCAGTGACGCAGAAAACCTGTGAAACACGAGCTTTACTTATATCAGCGATTTTCCACAGCTTTGTGATTACCAATACGTTTGTACGCTTCCCGTAGCAGATCTACGAGGGAGCAGGGGATGAGTTAGGAGAGTGGGGGGCGTTTAGGGGGAGGGTATTTGGAAAGAACAGTGGGAGTTACATGGAAGAGATATAGGGCACGAGAAAGATGGTATAGGCGATGAGAGAAGGGGGAGTGAAGGGAAGATCTTTCAACCACCCGAGTTTCTTTTAATGAAGGCAGTCGTAACCATATGTATTCTAAGCAAGATTTTTCTATTTTGAGATTTTACGTTTGCCTGTACATGTGCACGTGCTACGCGTGTCATGTTACTGCACTAGTCCACCATACGAGTTATTTTGAAAAATTGAAACGTTTTTCACATTCTCAATTCAACGTTTTTCACATTCTCAATTAGAGCCCAGCTGTAAACTATCTCGTCCTCACGACCACCAACGGTTACTTTATATGGCTTATTGATTATATCCATTATGGCGGCCACTCTCCACCAAGAACGTTTGACTGTACGCAAGCCACCACCTCTCTTGAGATATACTACATCAGGAGTAGATAATAGGGAATTATTCCTATTATCTACTCCTGACTACATCTATCCCCTGATAAGTGCCGCACCTGCCTGTTCCTCTCCTACTGTTACTGCATGCCAACTTTCCAATGCCAGAGCGGTAGTGCTTTCAATGGCGCCGTATTTGTTAACGGATGACGTACTTCTATTCAAGAGCTCCCACTGAGTTCGCCAATGGTTCTCGTCTATATTTCTATTTTTTCTCCTCGTGCGCACATTAATCCTTATTACATCCCACAATTTCTATATTAGACGTATACATTCTGCGTCTGATATTTCCAGCGAATTGTCACGCGCGTGACGACATAGGCCTAGTCTATTGTGTACGAATGTCTCACCATATTATTGCGAAAATGTTTAGCAGCAAAAAAATGGTGAACGAGCCAAAATCACCAAATGAATTTACTTCAGTACGGCGGACAAGATTGCGTTACCTGAACCGTAATTCATGAATTATCTTCAATTTCACCGCGTAAATTTCACATGCACTTTCTTAAATAGTTTAAGCGCCAACCTCGCGTTTCACGTCAAGGTTAGACGATTCGACTTGAAAAGGTTCGAGAGTTCGTAGTGGTGACGAACCACGACGCACTGACGGACCCGTATCGTGAAGCTACTCACATCTGCGAGTTTGTCGAAGCGAGCGAACAGTTCGTTAAGGATCTTTACGAGTTCAGCTGCCGTGCAGGTCGAGCTGAGGGCCGTGAATCCAACGATGTCTGCAAACAGGATGCTAGAGGACGAGAAAGAGAGAGAGAAGATAAATATACGGGTTAATGCGCTCCTATAGGAGTATGTTAAGTTTTGCTAGTCGCACGAACGGGTCGAGTTCTACTTTTTATACCAGCCGAATTTGTCGTATTTTCTTTCGGATGAAATTAGAAATGTCGAGTTGAAATACGTAAGAGTGTATTTATTTGTATCCCTATTTATTTGTATTGTAACTCTCACCGCCGCCATCTCGTTGTGACAATATCACACTACGCATGCGCATTTCGCCCGCGCTCTATCTATGCCTTGGGAAGCAAGACGTCATTTATGTCTATATTATAATAATGTAAATGTAACACTCATGTGGCCATGCCTGCAATGTCATTAACGGCGCTGTGTTTCTTTCTATGGGAAACGTATATTTTGTGTGTGCCTGGCTTGAAAGAATTGTGAATAAAATTATGTATACATATATACCTACATAACATGCGTGTATGCGCTCTCATTGTAAATGCGTATGTGCGTGCATACACTCACAATTAGAAACACACACGTACGCACGCGCACGCACGCATGCAGGCACGCAGACACGCACGCTCGCACGCGCACAAACACAGAGGTGCTTTCGTGCCGCGTATGTATACCTATAATGTAGTAAAGGTAAAGGTAACAATGTAAAGTAAACGCTACATAATACACGCGTGCGACTCTGCGTGGCGGCGGCACGCATGTGATGAGTCATGCATCCATCATTCAATCACCACGTACACGATCTCATCATGCACGTAGGTCTCGCCGTGTTAGCCGACAATAGAGAAACTAGGCGCGACCTGGGGACCTGCAACGACGAGATATATAGGTGGCACTTCGTGAGTGCTGATGTATTTACCGATAATAGCAACGATGTAGGAATGCACAACTTTCCCATATACATACACTGCGGGAACGTAGGGCCGATTCGTTGATTTTGCACTCACTGTTGTAGATAAAGCTTTATCCATTCTTAAAACCCCATGCCCTGACGATGCCCTCAGCTGGCGCCCCCTGATGGTGCTTTTCTGGCATTAAACCTGGGACCTTTTTAAATCCCCAACATTAGTTATCCCCAACATGTGTTTACCTGAGTACGGCTCATCACTCAACAAGAGACGACCCGCAAATACATATGGTGCGAAGTCAATCAAACCCATGATGCCTATACGGGAACAGCATACTAAAAAAGGCTACTATATTGGAAACATTACAGTCGCCTGCAGGTAGGCGTGGAAATATCTTATTCTAATATCAGCGAGGTTGTGAAATATTTGGCTCTATCTTGAGAAACATGATTCCTTTACTATCAAAGCTCTTAAAACCGGCGGCGGGTACCGAGTTAACCTGTGCTGCGAGGGAAGTAAAACCCGGCATTTGCCGTAAAACCGTATCTGCGGTGAATTATGTAGAACATATAGGGTCTATAATGGCGTGAACTGTACGCTTGAAAGGCTCTATGAGAATATAATGAAAACTCAGCGCAAGGCAGGACGAGGACGACCTCGAAGCGCCGCATAGCCAGCAAATAACGGAGGACTAGAACAAGCAGGAGATGCATTTTCGTAATGGATACTGTTACTAAATGAGAGTTACTATTATTTGAGGACCGTCCTAAACAGACGGGAATGACTAAAAGTTAATTGATAGTTGTCTATTGAATTTTACATATCAGGAAATTTAAAGGACTACATTAATGAGACCAAGCTATTTCGATGCCTACTGAGATGGGTGTAACAACACCACAACATGGGTTTGCAGGTCCTATCAATCATTGGATTGCGATTCTATCTTCGGATTGTGAAGGGAGTCCAAATGACCACGGGATCTAGAGAGGTTTGCACATGCATGGTTATCATGCCATATTAAAACATATACAAAAATTATCTTATGAAACAGAATCAACAGGATAAAAGCCAATAGACGTTAGAGCTGTTACGTCCGACTTACACAGATATGTTTAAATGGTAAACGTAGGGGGCCCTACTTACTTCATGGAGTACAACGTACTCCTAAAGTAATTTGAATAATAAAAAATAAATTTGGTATCAGTCTGCCTAAATTTGTTGTCTCTATGGGCAGTTTTATGAAACCTCTCAGCACGTACTCCTAAAGTATGAAAATTAAAATAAATTGATCAACTGCTAAATCTTGTCTTATGTAGTTAGAAACCTCTCAGCACCTACTCCTAAAGTATAAAAAATTAAAATAAATTGGTCAACTGCCTAAATCTGTCTCATGCAATAGAAACCTCTCAGCAAGTATTACGTTTGAAGAGGCAATAATCTATGGTCGTCAATTACATGCGTAACTCAAGGCATCTAGTGCAACGCGATAGGCTGGATAAGCATGATTGTCGTGGCTCGCTTAAAGGCGAGCTTCACAAGGTGTCTTTCCGGCGGGTAAAAAGTCACGGGTTTATGATTAATTCGCAAAACCGCACATCGGCCGGAGCGGCCACAGAGTTAAAAGGTTAAGGATCAAGATGTTAAAGTGACAAAGAGAGCAGGGATCAAATGGATACTTGGTCGATGAAGCCATTATGACGTCACTTCGCGTGTCGCGTCAGCTCCTGGCTCCGGGAGTTCTAGCAGCTGGCGCTAGTGACGAAACCGCTCCTTGCGTCCTTATCTGCGTGGACCTAATAATTGGTCGCAGTGCAGAAGTGCGAGCGCTGCCTGGAATAATATCATGTGTGTATAAGTATATATAATATATACTATATATGATATATATATATATATACTGTATATTCGCACACTCCTGATAATATCTTCCTCAACATTCAAATATACGTCGCCATCAGACTGCAACAAACTGGCCTACGTTCCGAATGCACACATGCTCTACTGAACGCAAGCTATACTATGCCAATCAGGAATTCGGCGTTCACTTTGGCGATGCCCCTGTGACACGGTGAATTCCGTGAATGAGGGTCTGGTGGACAGAGGGACCACCGTATATGATATTTCCATGATTTCGCGCTTTAGTGGCGATGTATTTCGCCGCTTATTGCGTGCGACGCGCGTAAATTACACCGCGACGTGCGTGCGTGCAGTTCGTCTGTGAGCGTGCGTGAGTGGATAGTACCACAGCAATAAGAGTTTATAATTTATCCTCCCAAGACACTGAGAATTTAACCGGCAAGAATGTCAGTATAAGCACGAACGCCGGCACAAACAAATTGCGCTAAGCCGCGCTACATTCGTACCAGCGGCCAGATGAAAATAAAGTTGTAATATACGCCTTGTCGGTTGTTGTGGAATAGGGGCTCAGCCCCTATGATCTCTATTTATTAGCGTTTACTCCCCACCACACATACACACACAGGCGGGTTGAACGCACACGCACGCGACACATCACGCATACACAACAACACGTACGCTTACATATATATATATATGTGTGTGTGTGTGTGTCGTGTGTGGTGTGTGTGTGTGTGTTGTGTGTGTGTGTGTGTGTGTGGCGTGCGGTGCGTGCGTCTGCGTGCCGTGCGTGCGTGCGTGGTGTGTGTGTGTGTGGTAGTTGTGTGTGTGGTGGTGTTGATGTGTGTGTGTGTGTGGCGCGCGTGGTGTGTGTGTTTGAAGGCTGTGATCAAGTAGCTTGCCATTTACCTGAAAGGTCGTTATTAGTTGTTATTGATTACGCCCACACATCGGCTCGCTCGCTTGTATGTGAATCACATTATTGGTCAACAAAACACGGGCACCTGCTACGAATATAGGAATAGAGACAAAAGCAGTGCGACACAACGTGTGGATCACAAGTTGTGTGATACAGTAACACACTCCGCCTAAAAGAACCCGTGATTCTGTTCAAGGCTGAAAGTGGTTCTTATATATATGATCAGCATCTGATAGAATACAGGCCCTGAAGAGGTTCTTAATAGGTTCTTTAATTATTGCGGGATATTGTGTGGGCGTTATCTAGGAAAATTGGCTTTATTAGTGAATAATTGACACTAAATTAATATTAACCAACTGCAATAATATAGAAATTATAGGTCTGTTTAAATCATTTGATTAATTTATTTATCAACCTTTAATTTACTTTATATATTAAACACAAATAAAACGTGTCAAAATGCTGTGAAAATTGATTTGACTAATAGAACAGTTCAGGACATACAGATAATTCATTGTCAGCATAACTGCGATTACAGTAACATCAACCAGCTTTAAGTTTCGGTTTTTTTTTCATAAAAACCTGCTTAATTTATCGGCTGAATGGTTCTTAAATACTAGATGTCGTTATTTAATGCCAATTTCAGCTGGAGGTTCTTAAGTGCCGCAGTTCTTTATGCGGGTGTGTTTACTGTAGTTGGCACTGCGATTGTGTTTTGTGTTACTCCAGTGGGATGTCTTATCGCTATAGGCATAATAATAGCAGCTGCTTTGCGTTTACTGTCATGATAAGTGTCTTGATCTTATTATAGATTATGCTAGAGCCGTAATCCGCAGGTGGAGGAGGCAAGGGAATAGGTGCTCATCTAGATGCTAAAGAAAGCATAGCCCTAATAAGTGTAGATTTGCATCGAATATATTGAATAAATGATAAAACAAAACTAACCTACCTACTTTTACCCTAGTTCTAAAATACTACACTTGTGGATAATTTTCTTAAGACTCGTATTTAAAGAATATTTCTTCCTCGAAATTTGCTCACATTAACGAGAGTGGATGCTCAATCGCTAAACACAGTTAGTTAATGTCAGCCATTTCCATCATATCCTCGGGAAACACATTCTATTGACGACCCACGAGATTTCAACTACCCGTGGATTTTCTCTGATGCGATCACGTAGTAATCGCAGTGTAGTTATTGACAAACCAGGTAACTTTACGCACGTACCTTACATTCTCGTAGCGAGTGATGTAGATTTTCTTGAACTGCCCATCTACCATCGCACCAAAGTCTTCCAGCACAGCTGCCGCTACGTGGCGTGGCAGTACCGACAACAGCAATCGTTCCTAAACGGAGATAGGAAGCTACATAGGAGGGCTAAGGACTAACATACAAAAACTTAAAAACTAACTAAATACTAACGCATTACTCGGTTATTTATTTTAATATATAGGCAGACGATCTAGCTGTATCGACGCCTTATTAAACTGCCCTCCCTATATAAGCGAATAAGTGTGTGTGTGTGTGTGTGTGTTTTGTGTGTTGTGTGTGTGTGTGTGTGTGTGTGTGTGTGTGTGTGTGTATGTTGTGTGTTGTGTGTGGTAGTGGGTGTGTACGTGTGTGCGTGTGCGCGTGCGTCGTAACGTGCCGTGCGTGCAGCCGCGCGCGTCGCCGGCATATATATAGTTAGTATATATATATATATATATATATATTGTGTTGTGTGTGTGTTTGTGTGCGTGGTGGGTGTGTGTGTGTGCGTGTGTATGTGTGTGTGTGTGTGTGGGCTGGTGCTACGTGTGTGCGGTGCGCGTGCGCGTACGTGCGTGCGTGCGTGCGTCGCGCGCGCGCGTGCGTTATAATGTATATATATAAGCTATATAATATATATTGTGTGTGTGTGTGTGTGTGTTGTGTGTGTTGTGTGTGGTGGTGGTGTGTGTGTGTGTGGTGTGTGTTGTGTGGTGTCAGGGGGGTCGTGTGTGCGTGTGCGCGTACGCGCGTGCGTGCGTGCCGTGTGTTGTTTTGTGCGTGCGTGGCGTGCGTGCGTGTGCGTATGTAATGAAAAATGAAACACAGCACACACCACACACACACACACACACACACACTGCAACGAACCCATCGTCCGTAAGAACCCGCACTGGTTGCGACGACGCCCCCGGGCCCCCACCCACCACGTGACACATAATAGCATAGGCCGATCACGTACGTGCTTTCGCTGCTCGACCTGCTTCATCCTGAGCTTCCAGCGATTGCTTCGTCTCGCTGAAGCACGGCGCTGCTTTCTTCGTCGCCATCGCGTAAGCCATGATGCCTATGATGTTCGTGCACGTGTACAAATCAGGTTCGCGCGACCTGCAAGACGGAAACAGTTCAACTCTGGAGCTTGCGATCGGGACCACGCACGAACACACACACGTACGCGCACACGAACGCGCACTGCACGCGCGCACACGAAACACCATACAACACAGCGCACACGCAACACGAACAGCTCACCAAACACCATATATATATCCACGCTCGCATCGCACGCCCGCACGCAAACACACATTCACACCACACATCACACACACAACACACACACACACACACACACACACACGCACGCCACGCAACGCACGCACCACGCACGCAACGCACGCACGCACGCACGCGCACACGCACGACGCACGCGCACGCCACGCACGCAGCCGCACGCACGGCAACGCACCACGCACCCGCCATATATATATTATTATGTAATGTATGTATGTATGTATGATTGATGTATGTATGTTGTATTATGTAATGTATGTAGATGTATGTTATGTAGTATGTATGAGTATGTATGTATGTATGTATTATGTATGTATTATGTATGCTATGATTATGTATGTAGTAATGTATGTATGTATGTTGTATGTATGTATGTATGTACTAGTATGTATTGTATGTATGTGTATGTATGTATGTTGTATGTATATGTATGTATGTATGTATGTATGTATGTATGTATGTATGTATGT
>NW_014577799.1:112964-118674 GCF_000485595.1 Priapulus caudatus
CGGATTTTCGTTGAGATAATTTGACTCATGCGTCATTTTACTTGAGTAAAATAAGCTCACGTGTGCGCCCGGCTTAACATGCACCAGCTGGCGTGGAGAGCGTGTTATCTCTGGTACGAACGCTTTGTCGTTGTACAGTTGTCTCACTCAAACGCAATTGAAACGGATTCATATTCTCAACAGGTTCACGTGCATGAATGCCTTTACGGCGGAGAGTTTGATTACTCAGACGCACCATAACTTGCAGGCGCGTGCATGTGTGTACGTACGTATGTATATATAATATATACTAGCTGCTCGTACCGCGCTGCGCTGGGTACAAATCGTGCTACTAATTCATACTACTAATAATGGGACACAATAGGAAATATTGGGTAAAAATCGACAATAACATTGCACACAATATGAATATTTAAGAAATCAGTCTAATAAGATAATAAGCATGGGAAAAAACTGTTACGTATGACATTTATATGACAGCACAACCCAACTTAGAACCCCTAGAACATAATAGTAATATGGTGTAAATGACAAAAAGTTATTATAATACAGCATGTACGAATGGGTTGCACTTTTCATTTGAAAACCTCTTGATAAACAATGTTTTCGTGTTATTCTCTGGTGGAAATAGTGTAAAGATCCTGGCGTCTCGAACTGTTGAGCTCCTGAGCTCCCCAACGTAAGGCATGCACGTATGGCACGTATGGCACGTAAGTAAACAGCATGTACGAATGGGTTGCGCTTCTCATTTCAAAGCGCTGTTGAATAAACAATGCAGTCGTAACCTCTGAACTGTAACCTCTTGGCATGTGCTCTGTTTTAGCTCGGTGCTCGTTTCGGTTTCACAATACCCAGCAGCTGATGGAATTGAGTGATCGATTTTTCTCTGTGTGGCAGCACTGTACACTGTACATCGGTGAATTTGACGGTTTGGCAGGTTTTTTCAGCTAGGAACACTCCCCCGGGTAATAAAAGAGATGGCCTCTGAAAATTGCATCAGCCAGATGCGCTTAGGGCGGTTGGCCGCCTACTAGGGAAGATAGCATACATAGATACATAGATATCATAGAAACTCAAATATTAATTGGACTAGCTGCGGGTACAACCGCTCGCTGGGTAATCGATCGTGCTAATCCTAATATCGATGACTATCTCAATAATGGGACCAATAGGAACATGGGTAAAAATCTCGACAATAACATTTGCCACATAGCAATATTGTAGAAATCAGTCTTAAGATAAGAATAATAAGCATGGAAAAAACATGTTACGATATGACATTTAATATGACAGCACAACCCAACTTAGAACCCCTGGGACTAATAGTAATATTGTGTAAAATAACAAAAAGTTTATTTATTATATAACAGCAATGTACGAATGGGTTGGACTTTTCATTTCAAAAAGCCTCTTGATAAACAAATGTGTTCGTGTTCTTCTCTGGTGGAAATATGTAGAACAGAATTTCCTGGCGTATCAGACTAGTTTGAGCTCTCACGGCAGCTAATACATGTGAGATCGTACCACGAATAAAAGAAATGCCATAATATAGGTATAGATAGAAGATCAGGCCAGCGAGTGGGTCTTGTGTCCAGCTGGATTATTGTCTAGTGGAAATGCTTCGGTCGCGCAACCATTCACATTTGACTTAAGAAATTTTGTATTAACTGCAGAAAATGCATAGCTTTGGAATGGTACAAGCGATTCTGAGATTCGGTAGCATCTGAACTGAAACTCTGAACTGCCAGAGTGAGTAGTACCTCTGAAACTGGTCCTGGTTATGCATCTGTTTTAGGATTGATTTCGGCTTTCGGTTTCCCAATAGCCAGCAGCTGATGAGATCATGAGGTGAGGGCAAGAAATAGTCATAGGTTTTTCCTGTCTGTGGGCAGCACATGTGCAGTGAGTGCTGACTGTGTAAAGATTGACAATTAACGGGGTTATTCACGGATTTTCGGTGAGTTTCACGGTTTGACAGGTTTTTTTCAATCTAGGAAACTCCGCCGGTATAACAGTGGCCCTGTGAAAATTGCATCGCAGATCGCTTGGGCGGTTTTGGTCGCCTATAGGGAGATACATCACATACATACATTCATTACATACATACAATACAGTACATACATACATACATACATTACATACATACATACATACATACATACATACATACATACCAAGTACATACAGTACATACATACATTACAAGCCTACATACATACATACATACATACATACATACATACATACATACATAACATACATACATACATAACATACATACATACATCATTACAACATACATAATACATACATAGCATACATACATACATACGATACATACATACATAATAACATACATTACATACGATACATACATAACATACATACATACATACCATACATACATACATACATACATATCATACATACCATACATACATACATACATACATACATACATACATACATACATACATAATACATACATAACATACATACATACATACATCACATATCATACATACATACATACATACATACATACATACATACATACTATACATACATTACAATACATACATACATACATACATACATACATACATACCATACCTACATACATACTACAATACATGAAAATACATACATACATACATACATACATACATACATACATACATACAATTACATACATACATACATAGCTACATTACATAAATACATGACATACATACATACATACATACTACATACATACATACATACATACAATACATACATACATACATACATACATTAGATACATAATACATACACTACATAACATACATACATACATACATACATACATACATACATACATACATACATACATACATACATACATACATACATACATACATACATACATACATACATACATACATACATACATTATCATACCATACATACATACAATATCATACATACATACATACATACATACATACATACATACATACATACATATACATACATACATACATACATACAGACATACATACATCCATACATACATACATACATAGCATACATACATACATGCACAGTACATACATACATACATACATACATACATACATTACCATACATACATACTACATACAGTACATAACATACAACATACATACATACATACATACATACAACATACTAACGTCAGAATAATATATTAGAATATATGCCAGGTGCTCAATGTAATTTCGCGACGTCTCGTTTATCAACGCTTACTTTACTGTTCGTCGTGACGTGTACATGCGATCAGCCCGCCGCACACTGTATCATTAATCCTACTCATTAGTACGCGCCTGCCATGCCTTCCCGCAGACATGTTAATCACCGCGAGCGGTCAGATGGTCCCAATTCCAGGTATATACACCCGCCATTACCCTCTCCACGCGCTGATTATCCTGTGGTACGGCTGGTGCTAACTATAGCAAGGTTGTAGCACGCAGGCCGCATGATATGTTATATTTCGATCTAAGGGGAGCGCAGCAGGTTCTGTAAAAACTAGATTGAAGGTTAGTGCAATAGATACGGACGCTTGACTAGAGCCAATGGCAAATATATATAATAACATCATATATATATATATATATATATTCATATCCTATATACTACATGAATCAGGAGTAGTACTGATTTGGGGTCTGCTACTGTTAGTCGTACATTTATGCTACGAAAGAGTTAATAATACATATATTAACTAGCACTTGATGCCTATTCTCTAATAAGTTATTATATTATAAATTTGAATTTATTTTATAATTTATTTATTTTGATTATTACAATAACATTTATTTTAATTGTAACGTTGGGTAAATACCGTAGTTTTGCAATAAACCTATTAATCGTATCTATCTATGCTAGCTATCTACCTAAATGCTATCTATCTATCTATCTCCTCTATCTATCTATCTATCTATTCTATCTATCTATCTATCTATCTATCCTATCTATTATTTTTCTAGTAAAAAATTTACTGTAAAAGTATTAACCAAAAAGGAGGGTGTCGTAGGGTTAATGCGCAGGCAGCTGAAAATAAGGGATCCATTTGTATCCGAACGCTGGTATATATAAGACAAACCGCAAGATCGCTCCCACTCCACCGTTTGGTATCCATTCAATCTTTGATCACTGACCTTCTTTCTTCCTCTACCTGCTTAACTATAAAGAGCGTAAGGGTGTGGCAATTTGGATTTGATACCAGGCAGCGTGAGCCTTCAACAGGAGCGGATAATTCTAATTTTTTACCATTTAAAGGTCTTTCCCGACTTTCCAGCTACGTACCGAATGTCAACACCGTCCGTAAAGTCCATTTCCATTACTGGGGCTTTTGCTGACAGCTTCTGTCTCCACAACCCCATGGTCAAGGAATACTCAGCATGTTCCACGCATTTATATTTCTGTGTGCATTGAACTAGAACCGAACGCGGAAGTGTATAAAATAGCACGCATCGTACACTACTCAGGTTAATAACTTGATCCAATAATCATAAGCTATGCTCGCGCGAATCTGCAATACCCAATGGATTCTAATGTGTAATCAGTGGCTATTAACGCCCCGAGAGCGACATGGATGTAGCGAAGTAGGAGGAATTAAAGGTTAGATTTAAGCAGCGTAGAAAAGAATTATTTACCAGTTAAATAGGGTTTAAATTATCACCCGAGTTCCGCAATTGAATATTCACTAGAAATACTTTACGTTTTTTAAAAAACGTAGCAGATGAATTCTACTAAGGGGCAGCCGCGCGTTAACGCGTGTATTGGCCCCACCACGCTAGTTTATAGCCGTAAATGTGTAAAACCATTGAAATCAGTAAAATGAATGTAGGATGTGAACAATAAGAAAATCTGTAAAGGCATATAGATTTGTTATTGCTATGGCTCATTAAAATGCATTATCTCTTTTAATCATATTTACTTTTAGTAAATACTGGAATAAATGTATTTCATAAATGCATTCGTTTCAGAAATTACGTGCAAATGACTAGCGATAAGCAAGTCTTCGCAGCGACAGGGAATCTGGCTGAATAAATTGCCGTCTATAGTGTCACAGATGCACTATTAAAGGTGGTGAATGTAAGCTAAAAGTGATTTACAGTATCACCTTAATTGCCACAGAAGTGGGTGTCCAACGGTAATTACGCAATGCGCGTGCGGAGGCACATGCAACAAGCGTCCTGAATTTGATCGGATGCATCTCAAGATGTAGCGTCTATTACATATATACACGATGCAAAAATCTTGGTAAGTTTTCGCTCAGGACGATTTGTATTCGAACTCCGTAAGATCACGGATCTCTCACGGGTCAAGTATTATCAAAAGCGCATCATCAAACATATTCAAAAACGGACACACAATATATATATATAGGAATATAGTCTATAATGTATATCTATATATGTAATAATGTATATATATATATAATATATAATGACAGCGATAGCAAATGCGATCACATCTCGTTTACAATTATAATGGCAATAATAATCAGTAACGATAACGACGACGAAAACAAAAATTACATAGAAACGATAATACAATACCACCACTATCACCATCGTTATCCCCGCACCACGCACAGCGCACACACACACACAACACACCCAGACACGCACACCCCACACACACAACGACACCACAACACAACACACACACACACCCACCA
>NW_014577799.1:118684-119198 GCF_000485595.1 Priapulus caudatus
ATAAAAATTTAAATAAATTGATCAACTGCCTAAATCTTGTCTCATGCAATTAGAAACCTCTCAGCAAGTATTACGTTTGAAGAGGCAATAATCTATGGTCGTCAATTACATGCGTAGACTCAAGGCATCTAGTGCACGAGATAGGCATGGAAAGCATGATTGTCGTGGCTCCCTAAGGCGAGCTTCACAAGGTCGTCGCCGGGCGGTTAAAAAGTCACGGGTTATGATTAATTCCAAAAACCACATCCAGGAGCGCCACAGAGTAAAAGGTTAAGGATCATAGGTTAAAGGACAAAAGACAGGGATCAAATGTGAACGGTCGATGAGCATATGACGTCACTTCCGTGTCGTCACTTCCTGGCCCGGAGTTCTACACTGGTCGCTAGTGACGAACCCTCCTTGCGTACGTTATCTGCGTGGACGCTATAATGGTCGGCCGTGCAGAATGCGAGCGCTGCCTGGAATAATATCATGAGTGTATAATATATATATATATATATATATATATATATAT
>NW_014577799.1:124208-140831 GCF_000485595.1 Priapulus caudatus
TGTTACGAGTTATTTACGGAAAAAATCAATTCGTGGACACTCGTGAGAAGATTTTTGACATGTCAAAAAATTTGCTTCTCCTTTCACGGATCCTTACGAGTGTCTGCGAGTTGTGACGAGTTAATACAGATACCAGCGAGTTATTTACGAATGCTTGAGATTGACTACGAGTTGGGGTCTTAATTACTTACCTAGTCTCTATAGAATTCTACATAGCTGTGTTAGGAATTAACATACGACCGAAAAACCGACGCTGAACAAACGAAAGATACCGATATTTATTAAAGGTAGGCTAGCGCTGATCGAGCGACTCTCGCGCATCGGAAGCAGCAATTGGCAATAGCAGCATGTTAATTTTTACCGCGTCCAGTACGCGTAAAACACAATGAAATAGTGAGGGGGAAGGTGGGGCGGAAGAATTAGCTCCCCTCTTGATGCATGTGCAGAGCGGTACCGGAATGCCTCAGTCGAAAAAAACACGAAGCGAATACAGCCAGGATAACCACTGTAAATGATGATCGCTTAGATGCGAGGCTGATGCGATCTCCCCCCCCCCCTTCCCTCGCCACACCGCGACGTTTGGCTGCGAGCCATCATACCGTGTTTAGAAAACGGATTGATCGCAGTTGGTTTTCGTGTCAGTCAACTTACGTTTCGTTTTAAATGCGGAAAAATCGGCGATAAAGACCACCAGCTTGACAGTGTAAATAGTACCCATACGTACACGGTTAGAGATTACCGGTGGTGGGCGTAGAAATGCTATCTAAATACGTATACGTATAGAGAAGTTGATTAAGCTTTATTGCGCATGAAGAAGTACCGGCCATATATGTCCTGCTCTTCCCAAGACAGATGTTAACAAATTCGGATAATCGTAACTTAAGGGACCTAGCCCTGTGTGTTCTTTTTGCATGCAGGTCGGACGGTGCTAGTCTGATTACACTGCGTCTCGGATTAATAACCGAGCAGAGCTGACTGCATAGAGGCAAGTGTATGCCGCCGATACTGCATATAGTGCAGGTCTGAAAGAGCCAGTATACTAGCAAGAGTCCATAATAGAAGATAATGATAATTATACATATATGATAAAGATAAATATATATGATAAAGATAATTTTTATTATGGACTCTTGATACTAGATATCAGATCATGTAGCATCCATGCTATGAATGTTGTGCTGTGGAAGGGATGAACGCCGCCAGACGAAGACAACATCTGAGCAACCGTCGGGTGACAGGCACACAGACAGGGCAGCCGTCAGCGGGAGTTTACTGCAGGAAGCATTATAGGGACCATATAACAGTAAGCCTCCGCAGCACCGTTGCACTATTCGGTCCACAGAAAGGGACATGATGACATTCGGCGCTAGAGTGCAATAATTTGCAATATGCACGCAAGTTATAAAAATTATGCCCCGTGGACGTCTAAAAAGCATTAGCAGTAAGATTGGACTTGTCATGTAATTAAGCCATTCCAGCAAGTGGCGTAGGCATGGTGACCGGTCGGCCATTTTTGTGTTTGAAACGGGATCCGACTACTCTGTAGAAATACGCATCATAGAGCTGGCAAAGGTTTCGAGCAGAGTATGAATCTGTAGTTATCATGAATAAAGTGTATGTTGTGTATGCGACGAAACGGTGTGGGTATTTTTCATTAATTTCTGTTTGACGCTTATTCAGGCCTGCTGCCTATGGACGCCTTCTACTGTTGTACAACACCTATAGGGACATGAGAGGGGGATTAGAGTTTATAGTCGGGTTCTAGTTCTAAAACGTCGGCGACACGCGTATTTACACGAGAGAAGGTGGATGCGTGAGGATTTCAGTCCAGTTTCATTAGTCATCAGTCGTGAAATCCACGAATCGAGTAGTTTCAAACAGAAACTACAATTGGAAATGATTATTTGTCTAAAGTAATTAGGGTCAGGTATGAGATGTTGTTAGAGAAAATCTGCTAAAGAATAAAAATAATAAATTATAAATCGCACGTATATAGCCTGAAACACAGCAATAATGCACATGATAGTCGCACATCTTCCCCATATACCTTAGAGGTTTAACCCACCACCGTAGCACTAAAACGCAGACGGATTAAATTGCTGTAGGAAACCGACGGTGACAACGTGCCACAGATGCAATCTATATGAGCGCGAAGATTGACAAGTCTATCCTGTTAACATGTGACAGGCGGCGCGGCGCAGCACTCAGCGGCTCACTACGTTCATAACTCCATTATGCAGACTATCAACAACAACTCGGCAAGGCTGTCGGCGTGCGCGTCGATGTGGAAGGTCGCAAATATAGGTGTTGTGTACCAGTAGAGGGCGACCATACATAAACAGCATGCCTGAATAAGCATCGAACAGTATAGTAATTCATTAAAAATGCAAGTTTCGGCGCATACGCGACATACATTTTATTTATGCTAAATCATTACAGATTCAAAGAGCGATCTTCACTCGAAACATTTGCCAGATTGTTTTCGAGAATTTTCAGCTTGTAGTCGGATCCCGTTTAACCACAAAATGGCCGACCGGTCTTCATGGCTACACCACTTGACGCAAGGGCACAATTACACGACAAAAGCAATCTCACTTCCAATGCATTATAGACGTGCATGAGGCATCTACCTGCGTGCATAATGCAAATGAGTGCACTCTACTTCCGAATTTTATCGCAAAAACAAAACAAAAGAAATTAAAGCGAGAGATTTTTCAGGGACAAAATCGTGCAAATGCGGAAGGCTACTGTTGTATGCCACCTATATGAAACCTAGATGTTGGCCGTGCGCCGTAAGCAGTAGTGATTCGCGGTTTTACGCATTTTAATGTTACATGAAAATGATTTTTACGTGTATACGAGAAACTACAATATACGAATATCAAAATAGCGTAGGGTTTGCAACTACAGATCTCAGAGAGGTGAGGCAATTTCCGTAATGAAATTACTATTATTTTCCATTATGCCAGTGTGTAGCGAGATTGTATACCAATTGCTAGTGTCAGCGTTTTTTCAGAAAAAATATTTCATACAAAGATAATTATTTATGTCTATGTGAACATAATCAAAAACAACGATAAAATTTACGTGAAAACATACATGATGTACGTACATTTCATTAAGCTTTTTTATATTTCACATTGAATTTTTATCGCTACAGGCATCGTTTTAAATACATTTCATATTTAATGTCTTAACTCTGCATCCAGCATGTTAAATTGCTCGATCATTTATCATGCGTTGATCTTCATGTGAATACATACGTGAGTTATATACAGGTATAGATAGGTTCCTTACCTTGATTATGATACAACGCGACTCGTAATCTAATTCGCCGTATATAACATGCTTTACAGACTATGTACAAATAAAATAATAATTACATTCAAAATGCGGTATAGTGTAACACGTATTTCTATACGTTTCGTTGACCAAACAGACAATCATAAAACGCGTCAGGGTTAATGTAACGATTTTCTCTACGGATTTCGCCCTTCCCTGAGCTATTTTATGCCTACGGTCGTCAGTTGTTATAACACTGCACACCGACGCTCCACTAGTCAATCATAACTTGATCGATTATCGATTAATTTGCATCTGTAGCTATTTATAGCGGCCATTACCGACCGCTACAGCTGTAGATGCCGGGTTTTAATCTACTGTCAATCGCGCGTGTACGATTCTCCTCCTCCTCCACTTCCTCCTCCCCCTCCTTCTCCTTCTCCTTCCCCCTCCTCCCCTTCCCTCCCCTCTTCTTCCTTTTCCTCTCCCTTCTCCTCTTCCCCCTATCCTGCTTCTCATCCATCTTTTTTCGCTTTCCCCACCTCACTCTCATCCTTTTTATCCAACTCATTTTTTTTCATGTACTTATTTAGCTTCTGCTACACGCCTTTATATCCCCCTTGTGCGTATCCATATCTTCTTCTTCGTCGTCTTCTTCTTCTTCTTCTTCTTTTCTTCTTCGTCATCCTCATCGTTTTTCTTCGTTCTTCGTTTCTAGTCCTCCTCCTCCTCCTTACTCTCCTCCTTCTTACCCCTCCCTCCATTCCTTCTCTGTAACATCCTTCTTGTTCCCCCTCCTCCTCATCATTCCCCTCCTCCTCCATCCGCCCGCCCACCGTGATCCCATCGCCTCGCACGCAATCGTGACATCATTATCAGTGGCAGCCGCACGCCTTGACGATCATGTTGCGGTACTTCTTCAAGATGACGTTCGAGTTCTTGTCGTAGTAGAGCACCTGTATCGCGGAGAGCTTCGTCGGCACGCAGCAAGGCTTCGGCACACTGTCGGGCTTCATCAGGTTAACGAGCGTCTGCACGATGGCGTGGTTGCTGGCGTTCATGCGCGCGTTCAGCGGGAAGGCGCACTCGCCGTAGCAGTAGAAGGCCGAGTAGCCGTCGGGCGCGATGATCCAGTCCTAGGGAAGAAGCGTTGCAAATGTTAGAGCGTTTATTATAGGGTGAGATTCAGCCATACAGGGGGGAGAGGGGAGATGAGTGGATGGATAGATGGATGAATGAAGTGAAATGGTATGGATGGATGAATGGTGATGGATGGATGGATTGGATGGATGGATGGATGGATGGATGGATGGATGGATGGATGGATGGATGGATGGATGGATGGATGGATGGATGGATGGATGGATGATGGATGGATGGAATGGATAAATGGATGGATGGATGTGATGATGTGCATGGATATGATGCGTAGATGATGGATGGATGGATAGGAATGATGGAACCATGGGTGGAGGAAGGATGGTATGGCCGTGGATGGATGATGGATGGTGGATAGATGATGGTAATGGATGGATGGATGGATGGATGGTGGATGGATGGATGATGGATGGATGGGATGAATGGATGGATGAATGGAATGAATGGAATGGATAGACTGGATGGATGGATGGATGATGGATGGTGGATGGATGGGATGGATGGATGGATGGATGATGGATGGATGGAATTAGATGGGAGGATGGATGTGGATGGATGGATGATGGGTGGGATATGGTGAAGAATTGATTGATGAGATGGACATGGATGAATAGATGGTGGATGGATGAGCAGATGATGGGTGGATGGCGTGGAGCGGTGGATGGATGGATGGATGGATGGTGGATGGATGGATAGATGGAGGATGGCATGACATGGAATGCGATGGATGAGTGAATGGATGGATCGATGGATGGGATGGATGGATGGATGGATGGTTGGATGATGATGATGGATGGATGGCATGGATGGATGGATGCGATGGATGGATGGATGGATGGATGGATGGCATGGTGATATGGATGGATGGGATGGGTGGATGGATGATGGATGCGATGGTGGTATGGATGATGGAATGGATTGGATGGATGATGGATAACATGAATGAATGGGATTGGGGAGATGGGTGGATGGGTGGATGATGGATGGATGATGGATGGAATGAATGGATTGGATGATGGTATGGATGGATGGATTGCGATGGATGAGATGGATGGCATGGATGGATGGATGGATGGATGATGGATTGATGATGGATGGATGGCATGGATGGAGTTGATGGATGAATGACATGAATGACATGATGGTCTCGTGGCATGGCGTGATGGATGGATGGATGGAGGAAGGATAGATGGTGGATGGATGTATGGATGGAATGGATGATGGATGGATTGGATGGATGGATGGATGGATGGATGGCTGGAATGGATGGATGGATGGATGGATGGAGGATGGATGGATGGATGGTATGGATGGATAGGATGGATGTATGCGATGAATGAATGGCATGGATGGAACAGAAATGATCATGGATGGATGAATGGATGAATGGATGGATGGTGATGGTCATGGATTAAGATGGATTGGATGGATGGAAGAAATGATGCAATGGTATGGATTGAATGGAATGAGGGAGAAGATGGATGGATGGTAGATGGATGATGGATGGATGGATGTAGGATGGATGGATGGATGATGATGGATGGATGGTATGGTGGCATGGGATGGATGGATGGATGATTGGATGGAGGGATGGATGGATGGATGGATGGATGGATGGATGAATGGATGGATGAATGGATTGATGGATGGGTGGATGGATGGATTCAGTTGTACAGGAGAATCACATATGGGAAAGAGACTTATATAAGCTGTACTATCGAAACTCCACTCCTATACGACAGATGATTATAGATATCGGGGTTACTTATAGGATTGTAGTAACGATACTCTATTCCTATACGAAAAGATTCGAAATGTTAGTAAAACTAGCCTTAGCGATGCAAACTGATGCATTGATAGCAGTGCATGCGACAATTACGGACAGGTACGTTCTAGATGACAAGAACTAGCTACGCCGCTGTAAATGATCTGCATTAATCATGCGCCATGGCAGCGCGGGATATATAGCAGAGGTTATTGCTATAGGATATCCGCCTTAAAACCCAGAACGTCGTAAACTGAGAATATTGATTAGATAATGCTATATATGTATAGATATACATGTATGCATATACAGTAACTCATACGGATAACAATAATAATAACGCTCGTGCAAGTATCTGTGTGCGTGTGAGTGTGTGTGTGTGTGTGTGTGGGGAGGGGGTGCAGGCGGTCGTGTGTGTGTGCGTGCGTGAGTGAATGTGTAGCCCCTATTCAGTATTGCAGATTACATGATCACACTACTTACCTCCCATCCCAGATCTTTAAAACTAACATACAATTCTCGCCGTTGACAGCTCCGTTGTGCAGACTTATCTGAATTCATAGGAAAAAAATAATCGTATTTGAAAAAATAGAATCACATAATATACTGCATCGCTTGTCGTATAAAGCTAATAAATAAAACGCTATAAATGCGCATTAAAGTGACCGACGCTAATCAGAGCCAGGTATAATTATGATCAAAGAATAAATTTTTTAAACTGCGACCATAATAAATTTTAAAATTAATCATGACGGCATAATACGAAACGCGATTCCGCAATGGCGCAGATTAAAAATATACAATATTAAATATGCGACAGAAAAATATCATCCTGCTAAAACCAAGCAACATGTGAGCATTTGCCGTTCTAATATGGCCGCCGTTACAACGTGAATGCCGCGTGGGAACTGTTTCATGGCACCATAACGGTACTGCGTGCGTACGTTCCGTGATAGAAGAAGGCTTGACTCAAGCACAGGCGTATAGGAGGCCAAGAAGGTATATCGAATGGCAAAAACAGATTGCTGAAAAATCGGCGGTGCATTGGTGATAAACCCGCCTATAAAGTTTGCTAGCAAATTAGCAATTATAAAAAAGAACCAAGTATTTTTGATTAGGGATAGCCGGGGGAAATGGAACATAATAAATAGAAATACGAGGAAACTACTGCATGATGACTGGATATAGTTGCCATAAAATTAGAGTTCATGGTATCTCTTTTTTATGACTTCCTTGTACATTCTGGAAAAAGAACTACGCCCCGATAGACGCAAAAATCAAGACACCAGATGGTGGATACAAGAGACACCATGATGCTAGACTCACATTCATAGTACGTGGTCCACTCGTAGTTATCGGTTGCCGCCACATTGCTGCTCTCTTGTCTTCGACGAGGCGCACGCTTCCGGCGCACGTGACTCTGGCTCTGCGCCGCGGCAGCGAAGAAGGCGACCATAAACGGAAGTTTCCCTTCTGGACCGTATCTGGTTACTAATGACGCTTCGTGCATCTCCAGTGACTCTGTGAGAAAGGATGGGAAACGGTGTTGTGGCATTGTCTGCGTTTAAGGCATTATGGTTTGAATGATTTCGACCTACTGGAAAAATATTAAAACCCCCACTATGCCGATAGAAACCGTTTAACAGTTTTGTGTGTGGCATCAGCCAATAAACTGAGCGACTCTGTCCTTGAAGACTGCCAAGCATGTACAGTCACGCTACAGTATTTATGAAGGAAGTATAATGATCATAAGCCAGATTATTTTATTATATCAATTATTAACTTACGAGCTATAGGGAACAGAGAAATGAACTTACAATAGTCGTCAACCCATTCACATGACCCTAAGTTGTACGCTAATCTTCCTAATCACTGTTACTGGACAGAAATGATTTAGTGAAATTCTGTGTTCTTAGTGGATATTTGCGAGATTTCGTCTTACTGTGCCCGCAGATTGCTTGTATGTAGAATCCATAATTAGCGAACGCGTCAGATGTCCAATCCTGTGTCGCCTGTGTGACGTTAAATGTTAGCCAGCCGGCATGGTCGTGACTGACGGTATACGAGTCCGCCAACACTAATTGTCTGTCTCTGAAATTGATATATAACATCGTAATGCTCTGCCCAGCTCGTGAACATTAGCAGTGACGCTGCTAATCATAATAGTCATTAACCTGAATATCCTTGCACTAAACGGTATTATGTAGGGGCGTCGCCGCGTTGCTGAGTTATTAGCGAATAACTTTAAAGTGGATTTAGAAAGCGTTTACAGTTAAATTATGTTTTGACTTACCAATAGCTCAACATCTACTAAAAATAACTCATAAAAAGATTAAAAACCTGTCGATAACTGTGCGTTTGCATAGTTGTTTGTGCTGATATGTGCAGGGAATTAATCTACGATAGTAGTTCTGTCCGCCTAACGTTTGAACCCGCACCAACACCGGTGAATTTTTAAGCAAATATATCGAATACAAAGTGTAATATATCAAGGCAAATGTAGTATGACAAAATAAATGTAGCATAGCAGAGAAAATGTAGTATGATAGAACAAATGTAGTGTAACAGAGCAAATGTAGTATAACAGAACAAATATGTGGTGTAACAGAGTAATAATTGTAGTGCAGCAGAGCAAATATAGTGTAGCAATCTTACTCTGGGTCGATGCCGGGCACTAATTGATACACGTTTACGGTAATGTTGTTCTCGATGTGTCCGTCCAGGCTGGAGTTCTTGTAAATGCGCAATTCTGCTCCAAGAACGGTCTCACCCAGCGGAACCTCGCTCATGTCAAACCGGAATATCCGGTCACGGTCATGTCGCAATGGGTACTCGTGCTTCACTGTGACGTATAAAAAACACGCATTAATATAAGCATATTAAAGCTACAGTGTACAAAAATTAGCGCTGCGTAGCAACCCGTTCGTTAGGCCGGACATGTGCCGAATACGACATGTACTTTCTTGGGTAAGTGTATCACTATAATATCAGACATGTAAGAGATGCTCGGGTGCCGTATAGCTAGTGCGATATAAGGCTGGTGCTGTCTTGGATAAGGCTGGTGCGTGCGTTATCGTACATAAACAAGATCTGCGTGCATCGAATCCGCATCACGAATCCATGCGGCGATCTCGCTATTTCACGTTCTTTCGATTATTCGTTAGATAACTTTTGTGAACGAGGCGTGAAAAAAACACGTCGAACTGGCAAAAGAAAATGTAGCAAAATGGCTGGGAAAAGAATATAACACTGTAATGCTGTATTGTACCTTTTACGGGGACGTGAAATACGTACTATACTGTCAGGAGTATCTGAATAGAGGTTCTATTTGTGTACGCTCTATTGAATTACTCCTGATTCTATGAAACTCGTAAGACTCTACGGTGCATCCTTTTAGCTAAATAGCTTTCACCTGTTACTGTAAATCGTTTCCGATACTTTCCTTAACAGCATTGTTTGTCGATTTACCCTAGAGTCTCGACTCGAGTTCCGTTATCGAGATCTAGTCTAGAGTCCCTTAAATCTATCTAAGTCTAGAGTCCCTTAAATTTATTAATTTATCTGGAACTCCGTTATATTAACACATATTATATGTCACGCATTGATTTCACACATTTCTATGCACAAATTAGTCAATAACTCAATAACACATTATTCAAACATAGTCTCGGAGCGCACGCCCTCGCCTTCGCGTGGGTGTCAAGTGTAAGCACAGCTACCGCGAGCATAAACACACGGCAAACCTCGAACGAATGCGCTACTCTCACCCATTCATCTTCCTTTGGTGGGAACACGGAATCAGACGAGGTTTGCCGAGTGATGACACAGGTGACGTAATCAGCCGCGAGGTCGGTTCATTCAAAAATCACGTGCGCCAATTATCGTTCCAGTCAATGGCAGGAAACGCCAGGTAGCTCATTGTGGGCGAAATTGTTCAGCAAACACACCCGCCTCCCCCACCCCGCCCCATCCCGCTATAAGAGGATTTGCCCCGCACGCTAATCGTCGGGCACAATGATGCGATTTATTTGGTAAGGAGATTTTCGTGAGAATCGTGTCTGCGTGTACGCGCGCGCGCGTGTGTGTGTGTGTTTCCCCGTCTGTTTCTCTCTCCCCCCTCTCTCTCTCTCTCTCTTTCCCTCTTTCGGTACACGGGCTTAGAAAGCGCAAGTGAGAGAACGTTCTAACAACTCGTATAACATAATAACACGCAGGCGCGTACTCACGCACGGGCACAGTCGCACACGAACTCTTGCACGCACCCAAGCAACTACGCACGCACACACGGGAGAGCCCTATAGAATCATCGCCGTATTGTAATTCCCGTAAGAATACCTGCTTCCGTTTTGACCGCGTGTGTCTGGGAGTGGACTTATAGTCCAGCACCTATAATCTGCCCCTTACACGGGATCAGACACCAGCTGCGTCTACAGGCTAAGAATATCATTGACAGACAGTGACACACATCATAGGCGAACGATCACGCGCACGTACGCATGCATCCACACACACACACAACCACACACACACAACCACACACACACACACACACACACACACACACACACACACACACACACACACACACACACACACACACACACACACACATACACACGATTGCGTGCGTGCTTGCCTGCGTGGGTGCGCGCGTGTGCGTGTGTGCGTAAAGTACGAAGGAGACCGTGAAGCGATTTCGTTCAACGGCTCTATCGTTTGATTACATCTAGCTACGCCGATCTTGCGTGCCTAACCGCGAGTTACACGCGCGTACACGACCATTCCCCAGAACGTCTCCATATACATCTGTGTTGAGATCCCATCGCGTAACAGACAGCAAACCAAAGTGCTGCACTGCCGCTCACAGTCTGCTCATACATCACGGGAGCACGATTAATCTGTGTACGCGCAGACGCACATCAGCTGCGCGGCGACCGCGGTATTTTGGGTTCGACATTCATAAACGGCCCACCGTAAACGGTGCGCCAACTACTGTAGCAATTTCGCCTGCTTGGGGTGGATGGTGGGGGGATGGATGAATGTCTGCCTCGAGGGATACGGATGACAGTGGTGTGTGTGTGTGTGTGTGTGTGTGTGTGTGTGTGTGTGTGTGTGTCTGCGCGTGTGGATGTGGGTATGTGTGCGCGCGCGCGTGTGTGTGTGTGTGTGGGTGGGTGTGGGTGTGTGTGGGTGAGGTGGGGGAGAAGTGCTCACGTCAGCTTGCTCGCAACCGCACCAGATGTCTGGCGTTTTTAGTTCAGTAAGCTGAACTGCGCCATCATTACATTCCGTCTGAAATCCCGACGCATTTACCAGCGGCGAAATCAGAAAGTAATAGCAATAACAGTGGGGCGAATATCGACTAGGTTTGTCGAGTTAGGTTAGGAGACTAGGAGAGTTGAGTTATGATCACAAATATACTGACGCCCTTGATCTTTCGAGACAAAAATAATAACTATATAGATGTATGTGTTGTGTGTATGTTAACTCACGATAGCGCACCATACTCTTTTCTACATTGAGAGCAATTCTGCTATGCAATTCTGCTACAGTGCCCGCCTCCACCCGATGAAGTACGCCTCCTACATTCAATTTCAGTTCACTCACTTATATTAGTTGCAGACTAACCACGTTAGCTCATTAACATTCATTTATTACTTTATAGTGATTTTTAGCAGCACTCGTTATTATATGAATTTTATGCTCTGATTGAGTGGCAATTAATAAATCATGCATATAGTAATAACAATAATAATAAATAATAATAATAAATATGGAACTGGTCTAGCTGTATAACGATTTTAATTTAGAGCGCGTTGAATATGCATGTAAACCAACAACGTCAACGTGTCACGACGTACACATGCGACGCGTCCACGCATAGAGTGACATCTATATGTATATGTATAGATGTCACGTACTCTATGCGTATTCTGTACAGTCGTGAGACGAGTGACAGATATGGCGGCTGATCAGTTGGGTGTCGGATAAGATGAAATTGTCGTATTACGCCTAATTGACAATATAAAAAGACACGATTTTACTCGAAAGGCAACGGCGTGTGCGCAACCGTTAGTGGACATTACAAGTGATCGTAGGCCTGCGGCAACGGTACGCGGGCTATAGTACTAGAGCTATATCCAACCCTACTCAGCCACACCATCCAACCCTCTCACCCACACTATTTGCGTACCATGATACTCACCCACACTATTTATCCACCCCACTCATCCACTCTATTCACTCTACTCTCGACTCACCTCAGCCAACACCACAGCCATAACCTCAACCGCTCAACAATAGGAGCTCCACCTGTGTCTCCCTTCGCTTCGTCACACTCAGAGTGCCCAGCCCCTATATGTGCCTAGCAGCTATTTGACCGCTGCGCACGTCTTCCCCACAACTCCGTATTTTTTCCGCACACCTATTTCTACCAGTTGTTTTCCCATCTTCTTCCCGCATATAGGTGCATGTGTATTTCCCTCTACCCCCTACCGCGTGTTTACCGTAGTATTACAGCGTGCTAAATTGCCGACTATCACTGCTTGAACTCCGCCGATCAGCGTCTCCCTCGCTGTGCGGCCGTCAACACGTACAATAAAGACGGCCATTGTCGCGGGCTGATCTCGCGCGAGAATCGCCGCGGGGCTTTCTATATGCGCGGAACACCTGCACGCTAGCGCACGACGCGCGCAGATTACGCTGTATAGCCGTATTACACACGCGCTCGCCAAATCCGGATTATTGAATAGGGGAGTAAACTGGCCATCGGCGAAGAATGCAGCGCGCATGCGCAGTTGCGCGAGGAAGAATCGGTGGAGCGCGTGCAGCGGCGACCCGGCTGCGATGTACGCCGACGATGACTCTTCATTCCCCGCGCGAAACTTGTACGTGCATTGCGACGGATCACCTGCGGATTCATATATCCGAATAGTAAAGGATGGCATCATAATATAATAATCACACGGGCTCACCATAACAGACTGGTGTGCGTAACTCGTCATACCAGCTCGCTATCTCGCGGATCTGTGCGTGTACGTACAGACAAGGCCGATTATGTGAGCGGCCTATATATGTGTGCGTATATACTGTACTCACACGCGCGCATACAACACATGCATCCTGCCGAGGTCGGTAAGATTTTCTAATAGTGGCGGCCCTAGCTAACAGCTAGCAGACTAGCTTTAACGACGTTCGTTGAATGTTTTTTTTACGAGGGACAGCGTATAACCAGAATCATCAGTATGATAATAAAAGTGATTAGATCCCAATATGTCATATCGATATTTAGACATTTTCTACCAAGCTACGTGATTCCCATTATGATTCCATGCATGCGCCTAGTTTATAGACGAGATCTATTCACGCAGCTGCTGGCGGTTAGAATAAAGTAGGGATACGTAACACTGGCGAAAGATTTCTAGCGTATGAAATTGATAAGCAACAAATATGCCTGTTTTCACAACATGCATGGTTATTACTGCTCTATATGAAATATCGATTCAAAAGTCCCACATGACTCCTACAACAACAACAACATACACCGTATCTGAAACCTCATCTGGGGCGCGCGCGCTCACACACACACACACACGCACACGCACGCACGCACGCACGCACGCACGCAGACACGCACACACGGGGACACACTCAGAGACAGACACACACGTGCGTGCGCGCACACGCTCATGCGTAAGGTAAGGGTTACGGTTAGTGATAGGGATAGGATTAGGATGATGATGAAGAAGAAAAACAAGCAGAAGAAGAAGAAGAGGAAGAGGAAGAAAAAGAAGAAGAAGAAGAAGAAAAAGAAGAAGAAGAAGAAGAAGAAGAAGAAGAAGAAGAAGAAGAAGAAGAAGAAGAAGAAGAAGAAGAAGCAGGAGATGATGATGATGATGACTTATTCGTCGGGGTTCCTAAGAACGTAAATTGAACCGCCTCACCATACAGCCAACCGAACATTTAGCAGTGGGCCCGGCAGAAATCTACGGTAGTATTTACACGTACCTGGGTCTATACCTTATAAGCACTACCTACGTACGTAGCTGCTATAGGGCGAATACTAGCGCCAAGAAACGGACATACATCAAGAGACCGGTCGTATTGACGGTGGTCTCGCAGCCTGGTCAGGCTAGGCTAATAATACATATCCTGGTCTACCCGTCTACTAATAATAAATATACCTTGGTCTACCCGTCTACTAATAATACATATACCCTGGTCTACCCGTCTACTAGTAATACATACCCTGGTCTACCCGTCTACTAATAATACATATACCCTGGTCTACCCGTCTACTAATAATACATACCCTGGTCTACCCGTCTACTAATAATACATATACCCTGGTCTACCCGTCTACGAATAATACATACCCTGGTCTACCCGTCTACTAATAATACATATACCCTGGTCTAATCGTATACTAATAATACATATACCCTGGTCTACCCGTCTACTAATAATGCATACCCTGGTCTACCCGTCTACGAATAATTCATACCCTGGTCTACCCATATACTAATAATACATATACCCTGGTCTACCCGTCTACTAATAATACATACCCTGGTCTACCCGTCTACTAATAATACATACGCTGGTCTACCCGTCTACTAATAATAAATACCCTGGTCTACCCGTCTACTAATAACACATACCCTGGTTGACGAAGCTCATGATCATATCGGCATCCTGCACGAAGTAGCTGCTGGTGAGGAACGTGTAGTCCTGCGCCAACTCGCCCCGCTCGCGCGGCTGCGGCAGGTAGCGACGCTTCACCGTCTCCAAGTTAACGTCCTCTTCGTCTCCCGTCAGCGTCTCGTACAGGTCGATCATGTAGCGCGGGGCCGAGTACGACGTCAGGTTGGCGGCGTGCGAGGCCGGGTTCGGACGGTGGTGAAGCCCGAGCAGCGAGAGAATCTCCTGCTGCATCTCGTTGCGCTCCTGCTTCGGCATCGAGCGGTACATGATCGTCTGGTCGACGCCGTTGTCGCTGTAGAAGCCGGCCGTCGACGCCTCGCAGATGACGAGCAGGGCGCAGAGGAGCAGGCAGCAGCGGCGGGCCATCGTCGCTGGGGAAAGGACTGCGGGAGAGCCCGCGAGGGAGTGATGTTGGTTAACTACGACAGAGTAATGAGACTCTTGCAGGAACTACGGACCAAAGAGGAGAAGCACGGCTAGGGAACGATTGACAAATTATGAGGCGAAGAGAATGGGATGACTAGGGATGCATTTACAAACTAAATGGCAAGGAGTAGGGAAGGGTTAGGGACGCGTGTACGAACTATGGGGTAAAGAGAAGGGAAGGGTTAGGAAAGGATGCCCGAACTATGGGGCGAGAAGGAGGAGGAGAGGGAGAATACAAGCGTGCACAAACTATGTGGCAAGGAGGAGATGGAGGGCAGGTAGAGACGGGTACATGAATGAGCTCACTCGATGCTGTTATCCACTGTGTCTTTGTAAGTTAGAATGTAACTCACTCGGCGCCGTTATCCTCAGTATGTACGTAGAACCTACGGCTGTGGTCGTCCACGACTCGCATTGGCTCACGTCCGGCACCACCGTCGTCGTTTAAGTGTACAGTTCGCGTGTAAGAGATCGAGAAATACCCCTCGTCTCCAGTCGACTGTTCGACGAGAATGGAGAACTATAAAACACATACACGCGAGCGCGCGCATGCACTCACGGAGCAGCAGTAGAAGTGGAGCTACGTATGGGGACGCGCTGCACCGTCATGGCTGACTGGCGGGTACGATCATGGAGGCTGGAATGCGATGCGCGGGCGCGTAAAAGTGGCAGCCGGTGCGTGTAGCTAGTAGCCGCGGCTCTCTGCCCCGCCACCAGCAGGGCTGTTTACCCTCGCCTTCCATCGGCCTCTCAATGGAAATTAGCGGCTGCTTAGAGAGGCACGCTTGTGTCAACAGAGGACCACCTCGCTGGTTGTTTGTAGTGCGCGCGGGGGTCACTTTCGGGCAGAACAATACTGCCCGCACTGGCCATATGTGCTACTGTGTGTTGGGTGAAATTCGCTTTTCTTTGTTAGTGGGATGACTGTAGGGGTTAAACGGAAAGGAGAGCACCACGTGTTGACTCATTTGTTATGCTTTAGAAACCTACGAGTTAAAACTGCGTTTTTCAAGATTTTTATAGTAACCCCGTTACGTGGTTCTATACTAATGTTTGGTTCAGCAGTTGGATTAAATAATTAAATCATAAAGTCTATGCTGCAAGCACAGGTAAATCTGAGGGGCATCATTATTAATAATTAAAAACATTAATAAAGGGTTAATTTCGCAAGGCAATATGAGAATGCTGCGGGGATACGTGGATGTGTGTGTGTGTGTGTGTGTGTGTGTGTGTGTGTGTGTGTGTGTGTGTGTGTGTGTGTGTGTGTGTGTGTGTGTGTGTGTGTGTGT
>NW_014577799.1:140841-147353 GCF_000485595.1 Priapulus caudatus
AGTGTGTGTGTGTGTGTGTGTGTGTGTGTGTGTGTGTGTGTGTGAGTGTGTGTGTGGGGGGCGTGTGTGCGTGTGTGTGTGCGTGTGCGTGGGCGTGTGCGTGTGCGTGTGCGTGTGCGTGTGCGTGTGCGTGTGCGTGTGCGTGTGTGTGTGTGTGTGGGGGGGGAGGTTATGATATATTCATTCCACTCGCTCTAGACAGAGTTGAGAGTTGGCAGCAGCAATAGTTGAAGCAGAGAGTTATCTGAAACTAAGGACTGTGTAGCTATGGACATTATGGGTTCTATCTAGCTAAGCTTAGAAGTTTAAATTTGTGGTGAGGGTAACGTTTATGACAAAGCTGATAGGTGCATATAACAGTTGCATACAAGTAGTTTTACTTAAAAACCGAATCGCTGCGTAAGTACGGGCATTAAAACTCACTGAAAGTAAAATACATGGTGCCATTGTTGACTCAGCAACGACTTCTCGGCACCAGCTTCAGTTAGCCATGTAGCCAGTCTATATGAATTCAAAATAAAGTTGTACCGTAGATGCAATCTTTTGTTACATTTTGTTTATTAATATTAACTACACAACGTTTTGTTGATATGTAATCGTATTATACGAACTACCGGAAGTGCCGGATGTAGCAACCACCATGGAGATCTACGCACCCCTCTTTTATTACTGTTATACTCGTTATCGAAGAACTTACAATTCCGCAATAGCACGCATGAAATTCAGTCTGTGAAACGAGACATTCGACAATAATTTATTTTATAGCATTGTCCGTGTCAGGTGGTAGGATTCTCGCGATATCTCATGATTCAACTCGATCAAAAGGAGATGACTATTGTCGCAGTGTTCGTCTGAGTGACATCATCAGCGATACGAATATCAAAAACCTCGAAAGCATTATTTTAATGATTGAGTCATCATCTGTCATCTTATCGCCTGCGATCATGTGCGTGCATGATGCAGACATTCTTCGTGTAGATAATATCACGGACACTTGGACTGTTTATATAATAAAATAATAGTAAATAAACATGGATTGTATTTACTGCCAGGTCTTAATGTTTATCTATTCTTTTTTGCCTATTATTATTGCTAATTCTCTCTAAATGTTATTCAAATGCTCCTCTGCAACACACAATGTCACCGCCCGAATGTCACTGTGCATAAGCTCATAGAAAGAGAGTTTTTCCATCTTTCTGTGAGTTTGTGCTGTGACGTGCGAGCGGTGACATTGCGTGTTGCAGAGGCGCATTTTGAGCAGCATTTACCTGGAATTATTAGCCGACGGGGACTACACAAACGACCATACTTTTGTAGTAAATACAATTTGTGTTCATTCACCGCCATTTCATTATTGAAACGGCCTAAGTGCCCGTGGATGGCATCTTGTTCGTGGGTCGTTGAGAGCTGGTTTATCGCATCGTGCGTGCGTGCTAGATGTGTTACTGAAGCTCGCAGCGCGCGCACCCATGCAGCCGGATGCAGGATCTCGTTAACCTTTTAGAGTACGACATGTGGCGAGCATTATGTGTGGGAGAGAGGAAGGAGGAAAAGCAGAGGAGACAGAAAGGGAAGGGTAGCCAAAAATAGAAAGAATGAAAGAGAGAAGGCAATAGAGTGAGATGGGGGTTGGAGAGAGAGAAAGAGAGAATCAGAATAAGACAGAAAGAGAAAGAGAAAGAGAAAGAGACAAAAAGAGAAAGAGACAAAAAGAGAAAGAGAGAGAGAGGGGGAAAGGAAGCCAGGGCGAGAGAGATGAAGGGGTGTGAATGAAAGAAAGTTAGAGAGCACGCAAGGGAGGGGTGGGAGAGAGAAAGAACGAGAGAGAGTAGGAGAGAGAGAACAAAAGAGAGAGAGAAATTGAGAGAAAATGTGTGATAGAGCGAGAGAGAGAGAGAAAATGTGTGATAGAGCGAGAGAGAGAGAGAGAAAATGTGTGATAGAGCGAGAGAGAGAGAGAGAGAAAGAAATACGCACGCGCGCGCACACACACACACGCACGCGCGCACGCACACACGCACGGACACACACACCACACACACACACACACACCATACACACACACACCACAACACACACACACACAACACACATCACCCACACATCCCGAGCACACACCACACCACACACAGACACACACACACACACACACACACACCGACACACACACACACACACACACAAAAGAAAGAGAGAGACGCGCAGTTCTTCCCCCCCCCCACCCAGAGAAATGTGGATACTGTTAGCAATGGTTAATCCAGGGTCCTGTGCCCAGAATACACGCACGCCTGCACGCGCGCGCGCACACACCCACACCACACAGCACACACAACACACAACATCACAACACAACACACAACACTATCCCACACACACACACACACCTCACGAAACCACGACGCGCTACGCACCACGGCGCACACGCAACACGCACAAAGGCCCAGCACACACACGCATCCACGCACAACACAGCTCACGCCGGCACGTCCACGCGCACACACACAACACACACACACACACACAACACACACACACAGCACACACCACACGCACCAACGCACAGCACAACACACACATAATATTATAATAATATATAATTAATATCATAATATATATATATATATATATATCACGAAAGAGATACAGATAGATGCCGTTCGGCGAATCGTGTCTGCTCGCCGTTGTTATGGCAACGAAATGCTAAAACGTATATAAGCTAACCGAGTAGATCGACGCAATTTTATGTTCAAAACGAAAACGCGTTTATTGTCGCGCAGAGCCAGTTGCTTTTTTCTCGTATTTTTCACAGCAGATAATTGCCTTATGGCATGCACGCATATGGTTCGACGTGGGAAGAGCTGTTCAACCCCGAATGTTATCATTGTTATTTATTTAATATAATTGGAAAAATATTTAACGATGATTTGCTAAAACCAACCATAGGTTTTCGTTGTCTCAGAAAACAGTAGTTATTAGGGTGTTGCCTTTCCTGTTGCGAGTTTCCCGCAGCCATTATTTCCATATATTGTTACAAAGACGAGTCACCCGCAGGAATATGCCTTTTGGTGTTCCATTATCTCCTGCATCTGTCACAGCCCGTGCACGCACATGACTTTCTGTGTAAACCACTACAGCGCACGCACGCCAATAAACGCGCGCGCACACACACACACACGCACACACACACACGTACACACACGCACACAACACACCCAACACGCACACAAGCACATTAACAACCACCCACACACACCACACACCACACACACACACACACACACAATCACACACCGACACACACCACACACACACGCACACACACATACACACGACCACACATTCACACTACACACACACTAAGACACCACGACACCACACACAACACACACACACACAGACACACACAGCACACACACCACACACCGCACAGCGTCGCACAACAACACGCGCAGCACAAACCACCACCACACGACGCACAACCTCACACACACATCCACACGCACACAACACCACGCACACAAACACACGACACACACACACACACACACACACACATACACGCGCACCACACACACACATCACACACGACGACGACGACACACACACGATTCACACACACACCACACACGCACACACACACACACACCACAGCACACACAGCACACACATCACAATCACCGCGCGCACACACTACACACACAACACACACACCACACACACACACACACACACACATACACGCACACGAACGCACACAGAGAGCGAAGGACGACGCCGGAAATAATATGGTGAGAGATTAAGGGAGAGAAGGAGAGAGAGAGAGAGAGAGAGAGAGAGAGAGAGAGAGAGAGAGAGAGATCGCAGATTGAGAGCTGGCACACCAATAACCGCTACTGCTTGCTGACAGCACATATATATATTTATTACACACAGCCATATATTTGTTTAGCTGCAATTAGACAAACATTAATAAATCATTATTCACACAACGGCGACAGCAGCTATAAAGCTATATAGTTACCAGAATAATGCTGAAATATTTTTACGTAGCGGTTTTTTTTCTGGTATAGCAATTTCAGTTTTGCGTCCATTCCTGCTGCTTCGTTCCTATTTCCTAGTGTTGCCGTTTATTTTCATTTGCCTGCACGCGAGGTAACAGTAGATGTTTATCACAATGGTGCATTGTGACTTGTTAGCTACATGTGTTCTATAGCAACTGCAGAAGTAAACGACGCGCGAGCATGGCGTGATAAAGAGCAGTATAATCTCTGAGCAATGGATAAGTGATTGAAGCCAACAGAAGAAGTACTGGCCATGTAGGAAGTGAGGGGTAAATATTCTTTTACTTAAACGTATAGTTTTGCATAGCTTTTTTCTAAATTAGTTAGTTTCTCCAAAATTCGAACGTGATTCGCATTTATTACTATTAGAACGTTATCTTAGAGGCAATGCAAATTGCAAATTATACTTCATTTGCCTATTTTTATTATACAATTTTCTTCCATTTTCAGATGCATATGTAAACTATCATTATTGCATGCGATTGTTTCTCTATTCCAATATAATTATAATAATCGAACTAATATTCATACTAATAACACCAAATTCAGGTCTACACTAATAATTATTTTAATTAATTAATTAATTAATTATTCTTTTATTTTACATTCTGTCTAGATTGTGGCGAAGAGTACGAGAATATTCGAAACGTCATCGAATAATCATCCATTCACCTACCATAAGCGGTGTCCTGCCCGCAGGGAGGAATTGCCACGTAACCCGCAGCTATGTCAGTCGTTCCAGAAAAACCTCTGGCGATTGAAGCCTTCGCTGTGGGTCACTCGAACACCGCCGCCGACCCTGTAAGCAACCGCGCAGGCATAGTGCGCCTCCTAGCGGAGATCAGAGAAGATTTCCGCCAACTGCACAGCGAGGCAGAGAGCGTGGACAACGCCGACAATCGGATAACGAAACTTCTGGAGAGTTTCGAGCGAGCTCGACGCAGCTTCAGCGACAAAACCGAGAGCATATCAAGGATCCTCTCCAGTCAGGTGTCCGTGCTTCCGCCGCCACTTCCGGTCACGGCCCTCGTAAAATACCGAGCTCCTGAATATTTCCAATTCAAGACGCCGCGTGACGAGACAAGTGAGAAATCTTCCGCGACCGCTGATCGTGATGAAATAAAGGACAGTCCGTCTGCGCTGGTCGTTGATCGTCACGTTCTTCGTGATGCACAGATAGCAGGCAGTAGCGGACATAGAGAGGTAGTATTGCACAGATTCAACGTACAGTTGCCAACTATCAAGCGTCGGCAAAGATCGGCCGATGGCAACAACGATGCTCTTGTGTTAGTCCCAACCGCGTCGACCGACGCGTCACTCTCGTGCGACGAGCGTCCCAACACGCTGGTGGCGCCACCACACGGTGTTCTAAGAGATGCTGGTGGCGCCACCGGTAAGCAAGGAGGTATCACGCCGGCGTCGACGGAGCTGCTTCTAGACAGCAATCCACTGAAGAGACGGCTGGCCGTGTTGCACCCGCTCAAGGAGCGAGCGGAAACACGCGGGCTGTCGCCGATGCACGAGCACAGCGACGTCACTTCCGCCAAGCTCGACCTGCGGTCGTGGATCCACTTTAAGGTCGCCGCGAGAGGCGCTAACGTCGCGGGTCAGGCCGAAGCCCAGCTGCAGAGGGTAGCGGCGGCGGGTCAATCGGAGGGAAAGAGCGTCGCACGGCGGCGCGCAGCACCGACACCCGTATGCCCGCCCAACTCATGCATGTTGTCGCTGTCCGCCGCCAGCGAACCGCACACGCTCGTCATCCAAGATGGCCGCCTGTGTCAGACGAAGGAGTACGAGTCGTACCGAGAGACGCAGACGCGCTGGGACGCGATCGGCGTCGTGCTCTGCCAGCTGCAGCAGCTGCTCAGCGAGTACTCGGTGCCCATCGCACACGTATGCGGCGAGAGACTCACCCAGGCTGCCCTCGCGTGGGAAGCGTGCTCGGAGAAGAGGAGAATTCCCGCCGAGGAACTGCTGAGCGTCGTGAACAACGTCGACGACGTGCGGCAGCTCGTCGGCGATCGGCGACGACGCTACGTCGGCGTCGCCGGCCACGCTATGGCCGCCACGAAGCTGCAGGCGGCAGTGCGCTGCTTCCTCGCCAGACGGCGCTACGGGCGACATCGGCAGCAGCAGTGGGCGGCCTCGGTGATCGCTCTCTCGTGGATGACGTGCGTGAAGATGACGCGCATAAAGCAGCAACTGACGAGAGCGCGACGAGAGCAGGTCGACTTCTTTCGCCACCAGGCGGAGCTGCTGCGCGAGGCCTGGCCTCGTGTGGCGAGAGCCAAGAGGGTCATCATTCACATCCCGTCCATTGGTGCCCTGCAAGTAGGCGTGTCTCGCGCGCGCACACACATGTATACGCACACACACAAACACACACACACACACACACACACACAAACACAAACACATACACACAAACACACACACACACACACACACACA
>NW_014577799.1:147363-155368 GCF_000485595.1 Priapulus caudatus
ACACACACACACACACACACACACACACACACACACACACACACACACACACACACACACACACACACACACACAAATTGGTAATAAAATACAGCAGAATTAAAATGTTTTTCTCACTATCATGTCAATATAATGAGGATCTCGGCGGTGGATCGCGGAATATAAACATGAATTAAAGCGGCTTTACAATATTTAGAACTCACTTCTGATTGCAGAACATCCGGGATACTATAGATGACTTCTCCGTGCGACAGAACATGCAGGTCGGCAGACTGGCTGAGATTTCTAATCCTGATGTCGACGTGCTCTACATCAGTCCGATGGAGTGGGATGAATATGTCACCGACTATTACAGGTATGGCTTCAGCACATGTTAGCGTAGCTGCATGTGTAATAGCGTAGGTATAGGAACGCATATAAATAAAAATAATAAAAAATAAATAAAGAAGATTATCAAAATAAACTATAGATAAAAACTATAGTTGCAGATACTTCTCGCTTTCTAACTATATAAACTCCCTGTTCTTATTAAGTAAATGAAATTGGTTGATAATGTGTATAACTTTATGCCAAGCACAGAAATAGAAATGCGCGTTCTGTAAATGATGTACGAATTCAGAAATATGTTGTCCGTACCTGTGGATGACGGACCCTATGCGCTCCTGGAAGGTCCAGCCGATGATATAACGGACGAAGCCGACTACAGGTGAAACTTTCCACGCACAAGATTTCACAGGTTACAGTGTAACATGACTTGTGTTTAAGGTTTTCAATTGTCATAGCCAGCTAACATGATAATTATACATAAACATGTTACATATGATAATATCGTTAAAGTAAAAAACACGCAAAGTTTTGGATGACAGATATATTTATGTGCGTCGGATTGTATTTAAAACGATCATTTCTCAAATAAATCGAAAAATTAATTAATTTTGACAAATTTAGACTCACCTGTCAGTGTACATTTACTGTTTACTTCAGCAGTAAAATTATTACGAGTTCCTGCTGTTATAGGCCATAAAACAGTAAATAAACAGCAAATCATATGTTGACATAATATGTAAACAATCTAATTTGAAATGCAGATCGGTGCACATATTGCTGGAAAGAATGTTGTGCGAGCGGTCTATGGCATGGTAGCCTTACTATAATTATGATACATTTGGTCAAGAGCGTATAAAGAAGGTTCTTTATACGCTTCTTTATAAGCTTCTTTATACGCTCTTGATTTGGTGTTATGCAAGCGGTACCGGTAAGTATCATAACGGTTGAGAAAATATGAAAACGGTAGGTAAAACCTGAGCAATCCTCGCTTTAACAATCTAATATTAATCCCGAGCGATCCACTTGTCTAACACGCCCATTGCATCGGCGCTTCTCTATAGGTTTCGAATCTTCGTGCCGGAGGCTGTGCGTGAATTTCCGAATCATCGCATGTGCGTCGCATCGCTACTGAAGTACTCGCCGAAAACGCTGCGCCGCATAAAGAGCTTCATCCGGGGCCGGGAGGCGTACATCGTGCCGGGTGTGATGCACCAGGATGACCTGGAGATTGCCGAGGTGCTCAACGTGCCGATTCTCGGCACCGAACCGCAGGTGTGTGTGTGTGTGTGTGTGTGTGTGTGTGTGTGTGTGTGTGTGTGTGTGTGTGTGTGCCCAGTGTGTGGTGTGTGTGTGTGTGTGCGTGTGTGTGTGCTGTGTGCGCCGCGGCGCGTGTGTGTGTGTAATGTAATTAGGAGAGCGTAATTAGTGAAAACTAATGTAGCGTAGAAGCAGATATTATAACTAGCGTTGATGTGAAGAATGCAACCCGTTTACCTGTAGAAAACTCAACAGCGTAGATGTAGATAACGTAACTCTTGGATATAACTCGTATATAGGTGTAGTATAACTATCGGATAGTAGAGGCTGGTGTAACTACAGCAACCGAGCAATCCTACTGAACCGTAACTACACACGGTAATGGCTACACACAGTGGCCTAAGGCATGTATTCACGCACGCAATCACAGGTGGCGCAACTGTACGGTAGCAAGTCGGGAGCTCGGCGCATATTCCAGGCAGCTGGCGCCCCCTGCGCGCCGGGTATGTGTGACGTGTACACGAGCGAGGAGCTGTACGATAAGCTGGCGCATCTCATCGTTAACAACCTGTCCGTCAAGCGCTGGCTCTTCAAGATCAACATGGAGATCGACGGCCGAGGCACCGCCTACTGTGACGTCACGTCGCACCTCGCCTGCGACGCGTGGCTGCGCAGCGAGGCGGCGCGCTACGGCGCCACCTGGCGGCAGCCGTGGGCGCAGGAGGCTGCCGTCGACCGCGTGCGCGGCGAGCTGGCGGCCATCTTGGAGTCGCACGCGCGGCCCGTCGTTGAGAGCCTCTACCCGACGTGGCGCAAGTTCAGCGAGGTGCTGCTCGGTAAGGGAGGGGTTCTCGAGGCGTACCCGCCGTCCGACGACGTGACGAATCTCACCGCCGACGTGCTGGTGGCGCCCGACGGCCGCGTGCAGTTGCTCGTCGCTGGCGACCAGCTGCACGCTGAGAGCTCGCTGCGCTGCTGGGGCACGTCGGTACCGCAGTGCTCGGTAGAGCCAGCCGAGCTCAACAGCTGCTGCCAGCGCATCGGCGAAGCGTGCCGCAAGCGACGAATAGTCGGCTACATCTCGATCGACTTTGCGACCTTCGTCGACCCGGCTTCCGGCGAGCAGCGAATGTGGGCCACCGACCTTGACGTCGGCTACAGCGAGCATCTCGCTAACTTCGAACTGCTGCGACATCTGACGGGCGCGCGCCTCTGCACCGACACGCACACGCTCAGCGTCGAGTTTAGGCCGCCGCCGTCCGGTCGCCGGGTGCGTCGGGGGAGAGCTTCTAAGCCGCCGCCGCCGCTCGTGCAGCAGCGCTACGCTGTGCTCAGCTCGCGGCTGCATCACTCCAACCTGGCCGTCGTGCACTACAGCGTCTTCTTCCAGCTGTGCCGAGCTAACGGCATGGGCTTCAGCACCAACGACAAGCGCGGTACCGTGCTGATGCTACTGGACAGCTTCGGACGCGAGCATCTCGGTATGTTTACCGTCGCGAACACCCTACAGAGGGCGCTGTCGATATTCGGTCGCAACCTAGCAACGCTGCATCGAGAGATCTCGTCGCCGGAAATGCAAGGGGAGACGAACTTCCTGCTCGGCGCTCGCGACATCGACGCCATTTTGGGGCAAACGTTAGAGAACGAACTTGATGCCGCTAACACACAGAGCGAAGCAGTCACTAATAGCTATTAAATATAGTACCTACGTTATACTTTCAATATGATGCGATTATCACGCGAATGAGAGCGCTACTGGAAAAATGTGAACGCTAGCGGTGAAGCTGATCTTTACCATATTAAAGATAAAATTGTTATTAATAAATTGCTTGTCGATAAAACAACGCTGTTTTTACAGTTTGATCTTTTCGTTGACTCACGTTTTCCACTTGGTGCGGTAGACACTTTTTTGTGACGAAACCGCATGTATAAAAGACCACATCACGGCATCAAATTTACCACCTATCCTTAGAAATTAACATAATCGTCGTAAAAATAACATAGACGTTCAGGCTAAAAATAATTCACAAACGTACATTGATAAATCAACAGACGTACGAGAAGCGTAATATATTAAGCTAAGGGAACACATCGATTAATAATGTGTTGAAGCTATATACGCGCATTAATTTTACATTTTCGTATGTTTAATTAAGATGCTATAACGGGCTACGTCACATGCAATTACTTCTAATCCAATTAGAAGAAAGGTTAGGTATATAGTGTAGAGCCCCATCATTACATAGCTATCCAACTATGGGTATGCGGAAGCTCTTAAACACGTCGCAATGCGGATAACGAACTATGCTATCGTATTATATGGGCACACGAAAAAGAATAACAGAATCTATCAAATTATGAGCCGACAGTGCATATAGTACGCTGCCTTCCGGCAAGCCGCGCAATAAAAAATAGGGCACGAGTTTAAAAACGGTGGCCATCGGTGGCCAGTTCATGCTCCGCAGAGCCAACTGCATTGAGATAACGCGAAACGGACATAACCACTTCTGATAATCCCCCAGCACTGGTACAGGTGCGTGAAAATATGCGGGCACGCATGCGAGGTTATCGGTACCGTATATAAAATTACAGGAAATTGTCCACAGGAATAACAACCCATAACGTACTTCCGCCCTTGGAATAGCTATTTAATTTTCAATAATCAATGCATTGTAATATCGACGCGAGAGTACGTATAATACAGTGTGTTCAGTTTGGATGTATAGTGTGCACGAACGAGGAAACTGCATGAATCTAGTAGATCAGTGAAAAACTAGCAATGTGGGTGCCAAGAAAAGCTAATCGTAAAACGCCATGCTGCCGAGGTTTACATGAGTTGAGAGGAGGTTTCCACTAATGATCGAACGTACTGCAGTATCCCGCTCTTCCTAAACGTGTGCGAACACATGTGCACCGCAACTATTTACTTCGCGTGTATTTTTATACAGTTCTATGCCCCGCGCGATTCACTGTGCGCGGGTGTCACACAGTTTTGTAAACGCCATCGCGTTTAAGAAATGATTCGCCATGGTGTTTTGTGGCGACATCTGTTATATATAAATTATCGCAATAATACAACGTTCGTTATATAAAACTAGAACATGCTATGTTGGAATGTAGTCAAGTGACCGAACATCATTGATGATTCATTATTTAGATATAGTAGTGAAAATCTTGAAATAAACAATGCTTTCGATATAAATAATGCGTTCGATCGAGGAATGTCAGTGTACCTTCCAAACTTGTCACTAAACCCCGTGTAGAACATCCCAGTAAATGTCAGAAGATAACGTAATACAAAACAACAGAATTATGGATTGGAAACAGTACATTATAAAATAATATCGTGTAGGCCATGATACATATTTTTTAGTTCATACAGTAACATAAACTTCGTACTGTAAAAGTGGAAATAGACTGCAGTGACAAACTACCGTTCACCGTCAAAATCGCAAGCTCCAGTCACACTGCAGACAATATAACGACTGGCGTTGTGCCAAAGGAAGTTTTCTTCTCGCTACGCAATGACGCACATTTTAAGTTTGTAAACTTGAGACTGTTAAATATTACAATTAATTAAGTTGATTATTGTCATTAGTGATTAAGTCAATTTATTTCGAGATTCTGTGTAAGGATACCCAAATATTTTCTTTAAACTGGGCAGCCTTGTACGATAAATACCAACGATTATATAAAATGAAATTTCATGAACAGCTAAAAGAGTATGTTCGACAGACGATAGTGCAATCCGAAGCCAGCTGCCTGGGCAACCCAAATTTCCTTCCTAATTGTTTTGTCACATGCTGATGAACGCATTATCCATCGTCTTCGATAGGTTATTTATGAAATGTCGCGCGACTATACCACTGGGAATTAGAAACGATTATAAATATTTATGCAATGCCTAATTAAAAACAATAATTTCTAATTTTCTTAAATGTCGTCAAACGTTACGCTTAGTTGTTGTCGCTGCAGTGTGTCCTGGTCTCAACTCTCTTTCCGTCTCTCTAATCAATAGAAATATTGAAACATTTCCTACCACAATCACCATTGTTGGTTTACGCATTTGATTGCTCTCCATTATAGACGTTAGGACTCTTCCGACCTTCGTTGTCGTAAATTGGACTTGTAGAGCATTTTACAGGGCAATAGGGTACAGAGAAATCGAGCAAGAGGATCGGCAACAGCTTTTTGCATGCCGCCATTTTGCTTTTGTTTAACATGGCCTTATGGCAAACTTCATTTGTCGTTGCGAAAAACAAATACGTACTTGTCACTATTGTTCGTTCCAGGCTATTGTGCTATTGTTTTACTCCACGTTCTAAACAATTTAGATGATCACTATTGAGAGGCTGATTTAGCATATTGTAACAGGTGACCTAATTACCTCTCACCAAGCTCATGGTTAATTACGCATAATCAATTATGCATGAATTAATTACAAACGACTGACCGACCGTCACCATGTGGGTTGCGCAGAAACACACATCGCAGCCGGATTAGCAGCTACTGTGCTACTGCGAAGGAAAGGTTGACCTAAAGCGACTGTGTCTCACCTTTGAAACAACAACGACAACGATAACAACAGCAACAATAAAATAACAGCATGCAACATCGGACTACCTCTGCTGGGTACCGCCTCCCAGATCAGGACCACAGAGCTCAGCGTCCGAAATCCGCGCGCCCAAAAACGGCATCGGCGATCCAGCGTAATGCAACTGAAGCGTTTCCCACCTCCGACATTCTTCCCGCATGGGAAGACGAGAGAAATAAAGTGAGACTCGATGAGATATGGAAGTACACCGTGGAGAGGGAGAGGCGGAGTTTAAAGCTATGGTGAGCGGTTCAATCACAAATTTCTACGCAGTGTATTACGAGGCTTTCGGTTTTGTAATGAATTGAATATTTGATCATATCAGGTTGAGAATACGCGAAGCGAATTTATTGATAGATTATATTGCAATGAATATTATGTACTGAATGTGAGCGTATCTGTTGCTTTTGCTACCAGGGAAGAAAAATGGGGATTCATGACTTGCTACGACGTCAAGGTATGACCCTGTTAATTAATCTATGTGATAGAATAGTTCCATAAAATGGGGAGTAAGAATAAAAACGAATTTAAAAAAGCTAGACATGCCAACTAATAATCAAATACGATTTGATAGAATTTATTAAATAATCAAATTCAATGCCATTGTCATTAGTGTCTGCGTGTGTATGCATGTGTGTGCGCGCGCGCGTATGCGTGGTTTATGTGTGGTGTGTGCGTACTTCTGTATGTTTGCATGGTACGGAGTACCACAGTATGTAAAGTACGGAGGTCTTTCCTTCGTACATCTCCGTTTCACAACCTTCTCTCATATTCAGTTAATCACGAATCCAAGTAATTCACAAAGTTACGGCCTTCTCTACCAAAACTCCTATTTCGTCGCTGTAGATTTCGCCTGTCGTCGTCTAGCGTTTCATCTGTTGGTGGAATTTTGCATTCTTAATCTGACTTCTTATATCCTCAAGGGTCGGTTGAAAGAAAAGAAGCGTCCGTCTATTGACGTGTCGACGGTTCATAACACGCTAACCGCTTCCAAGCCGCGCAACACGGAATGGGGTGCGAGGCTACAAACGGATATCGGTCGCCAGCTCATGCGCATGCAACGCAACCTGAATTTTGATCCTAGAAAACGAAAACAACGAGACATAATCACCCAATACTAGATTCCTATGTTAATCTCTACAACGGAACTATCGCAAGAGCGCGCATGCGCACATGCAGCTATAGTCACGGTTCAAAATTTCTGAAACTGTGTGTATAGTGGACATAGAATGAATAGCAGTTTAATCGGTTGTATATACGATTGTGTTTTTTAATCCGACGAACTTAGAATGGCGTATGTATATATGTGGAGAGTGAGAGAGCAAACATGTCGCAACACAAATAACGATCTAGAGCAGCGCGCGTGTATTAATTTCATATAGTGTGGCAAAACTACCCGGTAGCGGATTACGGCGAACTAGCCACTTATAATCAAATACACCGTACTACACGTATTCATGGTATGTTTTGTTGAAACTACTAAATGTCAGAGGAAGTACATAAATAGGAAATAGCATGTAAACTACGTTGACCTGCGCCACAGTGACACACATTAATTATCTACTGAACTTGATAATTCCTGTTTTTCTGATCGATAAACGTGGTTCTGTGTGAATCTTTGTGTACTTTGACTATGGATTGCAAATTTCATCATATAATTACCAAAGCAAGCCACTTAAAAATCCTTCAGTTAACCCGAAAACGAGAACTTGGAATTAGTAGCGTATTTTCTGCTACTAGATCGTGCGCACACATGCGCGCGCATGCACACACACACACACACACACACACACACACACACACACACACACACACACACACACACAC
>NW_014577799.1:155378-158710 GCF_000485595.1 Priapulus caudatus
CCCCGTACGGATTTACGCCCCTGGCAGAGAGTCAGTGTGTGTGTGTGTGTGTGTGTGTGTGTGTGTGTGTGTGTGTGTGTGTGTGTGTGTGTGTGTGTGTATGTGTGTGTGTGTGTGTGTGTGCGCGCGCGCGCGTGTGTGTGCTTGCGTGCGTGTTTATGTGTGCGTGTTTACGCGTGTGTGCGCGTGTGCGTGCGTGCATGCGTGTGTGTGCGTGAATGCGTGAAGGCGCACTCACCACAGGTGCGCTGATTGATTGATTGCTCGACTGCTTACCTGAGCTGCACCATATCGTCGATACCTGTCGCCGACTCATCGTACTGATGACGTAACTCGACGCTTGCCATCGAGTCCAGGCGATATATTTGCGTCTGTGATAAAATCACCGGTAATTGATCAATTATCACGATCATAAAACTAGCCGTGTATCGATTAGGGACATGTATTGGTTAGGTTCGATGACCGCATGATAGTGAATGATGATACGGCTCGTTCTGAAAGGCGCACACGCTCATACACACCCACACACATACGCGCGGACACACGCGCTCATGAACACGCACACGCGCGCACGCACACACACACTCACGCACGCATAGACGCACGCACACGTACACACACGTATAGGCACACAGTCACGCACGCACACGTACACACAGACACGCACACGCTCATGTACACACACACACACGCACGCACACACACGCACACACTCACGCGCACACTCGCACGAACACACCCAGTATGTGCGCCGGTCATGTAAACAACAATAACATGCATACTTTTTATTTACATTTACGGCTTATCAACATGTACTATATTACCATTCATACTACATTACTATACATACTACCAGGAGTAGATAATAGGGATGTAGATAATAGGAGTAGGTAATAGTAGGTAGGAGGAGGAGTAGGTAGGGAGTAGATAATAGGAGTAGGTAATAATAGGTAGGAGGAGGAGTAGGTGGGGAGTAGATAATAGGAGTAGATAGTAGATAATTCCCTATTATCTACTCCTGATACTACATTACTATACATACTGCATTACTATACATACTACATTACTATACATACTACATTACCATACATACTACATTACTATACATACTACATTACCATACATACTACATTACTATACATTTACTACAATATTTACTATATACCAATACACGAACTGTAATACACGTGGTATATGTATATTCTACATACAAGAACACAATATGTGTCTAATAGTGATTAGGTTATTAAGTTAATCACAATATTTAATTCTACTCTGGAGCATGATTAAATCAACTAATCATAATTAGTTGCTAGTACTAGTAGTAGTATGTAGGTAGTACTAGTATAACAATTATAATGACTAAATTAGTACAGCTAATCTTAGATAATTTAAATTCCTTGGGAAAAATTGAAGTAAAATTTCCAATTGTAAAATCTGCAGCGTACTTAATAAATTAATTCCTTTTTATGTACCGAATTTGCAGATACTTCTGGCGTTGTCTGCAATTTTGGATACAGTGTAATTCATGTTTAAGTCGGCTAATTATGTGATTAGTTAAATATGTACTTAAATCGCTTTGTGAAACAGATTTTTAAGTATGATTAATTAATAACTAATCATAATTACAGGAGGTTAATTATGATTAATGATTTAATCATAATTAAAGTTAATCACCCTTCGTGAAACCGGCCCCAGGTGTTTCGAAACCTCGTATATAAACGCGGCTATTGTTCTTCTCGTTGTTTGTTTGTAATTACAATTACAAGAAAATCGCGCCTATGTGAGAACTGCTTGGTAAACCTCGGCGTGTACGAGTTTCCGATACTACCCTAATGTTGTACTTCGATTTGGTTGAATATCTCAGGTTCTTCTTGTCGAGGCATAGTGTAGGCTAGGTCCTTATCCTCCTTATGTCACGTCTCCTTATCTTACCCTAAATTCGCAACCTCCCGCATCTTCCACCAATTATTGTACTTCTATTTCGTTGATGATACCCGCATCCTCCACCGTTGGCTACGAAGTTTTATGTTATTACAATAATATTGAAGAGCGTAATTAGCCGCACGCCTCGTCGGGCTAGAAGCGCCGCTGGTTGCAGCTAGCATGCAGCCCTACAATACAACACTAATACCAATACCGAATCCACCACTGCTTGCTCGCCGCACCACACGGACGTACACCGACACGGCTCACAACAGTGCTCGCTAAAGCGCAAGCACCTCATTATCTTGCTGCGCGCATGGCTGCAGGCCTATAAAAGCATCAGAAAATGAGACTATTATGTTACCAATAATTTGGCAAGGTACAATGAAACTAAACATTTTCACAAAACTTCGCCGTTTTTGACGCTTTGAGTTTCCAAACACCGTGCAAACTATAACAGTGCGTCTATGCAAGCGCCAATGGTTCCTCGCACAAAAATGCAGATAATGTATCATTCGTAATGCACATTATGACGAATAGACATTGCGAAGGTGAAAATGGTAATTGAAAACGGTAATTGTAAATGAATGGTGGAAGAAAAATAATAATTTGTACGACCCTTACCAGTGGCGGATCCAGGGGGCGCAAGAGGCGCCCCACCTACGTTTTGTCCCCCCCCCCATTCGGCACCGGCGCACCGGCGCAATCACAAAATCCGCACCCCTAAAATGAAATTCTGGCTACGCGGTTGCGGACCCCCACCTCCCATCTCAAAATCCTGGATCCGCCACTGCTTACAGTATGTAATCACCGTATATACCGCAGTAGATACAGTAAGTATAATTGGTATTTTAATACAAATTAATTCACCTCCCATGATTTGCAAAGCAAATAAGTTTAAATAACCAGTTTTGCTGGTCGGCTAGCCCTTACGTGGGTCGTTGACTCACTTCTCTTTGGCACGCGAAGATGGTATCGCATAATTTACAAATGGGATTACAATGTCACAAATCGCACAGCAAGATATGGCCCAAACTGAAAACCAGTTTCGGTTACTACCTTATACTACCGGTATACTATTCTTCCCTTCTCCGTTGTTCGCAAAGGCTGTACATTTACTCTATCTACATTCTCGACATTTTCTGGGGGAGGATCCCCAGACCCCTCGCCTGTGTATGTACACATCCATTTCACCCTAGCTACGCCCCTGCACACACACACACACACACACACACACACACACACACACACACGCACACACACACGTCCCCTGCATCCACACTCAACACCATCCCCCATCGCCTATACTACTACACAGAGATAGTGTTACGCGCTCTCATCTCGGGGCGCCTCCGCACACACACACACACACACACACACACACACACACACACACACACACACAC
>NW_014577800.1:0-15960 GCF_000485595.1 Priapulus caudatus
TTAGCATTGTGGCAGTGTATACCTGATGTGGGAGGGGGCGCTGCATGCAGTTTGAGGTTGATGCCTGGCTGTTCGGGGAGGGCCAATGTTTTACCACATGCCAGCAGTGCCATTCTGCTTTTGATGGTTTATAAGTAAATATGGGGATTTTCAAATAAAATAAATGGGCATATTTTACCGAGAACGACCGACGATTTACGAGTATAGAAACTATATGTTATTTTACGGCTTTCCTTGATTTTTCATCGTCTTTCAATGCTTTCGGAGATTCGAAACTACACAATGTCACAGAAAGCCTTCGAGGGCCTAAAAGCTTTACGCGCAAGCTATGACTATCCAGAACAAGATTAAAACGCTAAGGGTTCAAGTGTCTGTATTATATTTATCCTTAGCAGACAAGTCAGAAAACATTTTAAATAAAAAGAAATTAGCGTGAGATTCGAACTAGTGGGGCAGATATGTGAAAAAAATGTTCAGGCATTTGGCAGAACAGGGTGAAATTTGTATACAGGGGTAATTGGGAGGGCGCATGAGTTCAAAAATTGGGCCGCGATCCAAGAGATGCTGACTAATGGATCGGCGCCATTCTTAAATTGCCAATATGGCCAACCGGCATGGACGAAACATTGGAGCATTACTATCTTGGTTGTAATGACATGTGCGCTTATATTTGGTAATCAAGAGGCATTTTGACATGGCTGAGTTCAGATAAATGGATGATTTGACATGTCTGACAAACTGCATTATGGCACATTTTGAATTCCCAATATGGCCACCATGACGAACATTGAAACATTACTGATTGGCTGTGGGATCTAAATGACCTGCGGGCGCTGAAATTGGTAGCAGCAAGAGCATTTTGACATGCTGACTTCAATAAGTGAATTGATATTGAAAATGTGCTGACAAACCTATGGCAGCCATTTTAAATTCCAATATGGCACAGCCATGACGAAAAGCAGTATGAACATGTACTATCTGGGTTGCTAAATGACCTTAGCGGTGCTGAAATTTGGTACACATAAAGCATTTTTTGACGATGCTGAGCATTCAATAATGGACTTGTTTGAATGTGCTTGACCTAAACTGATATGGGGCAGCCGATTTATGGTGGTAGTTGTTTTTTAGAATTCCAATATGGCCAGCCATGACGAAACATTGAACATTACTATCACTTGGTTCTTAAATGACTTGGGCGGCGCTGAAGATTTGGTACACAAGAGGCATTTTGACATGGCTGACCTTCAATAATGGATTGATTTGAAAATGTCTGAGCAAACGGCATAATGGCAGCGCATTTTGAATTCGCCAAATAATGGGCCCAGCCATGAGCGAACACATTGAACATTAGCTATCATGGTTTTAAAATGACTTGGCGGCGATGAAAGATTTGGTACAGCAATAGGCTAATTTTGACCATGATGACTTCCATAATGTGTGATTTGACATGGTCCTGAGCAACCACATGGCAGGCCATTTTGAATCCAATTGGCCACCAATGAGCGAACATTGAACATTACATAATCTTGGGTTCTAATGACTTGAAAACTGGGAAACCCGTTCACGGAAGACAGTAAAGACGGCTGTATGTGCCTTGAGCAACCGAAAGTCCTGCGATAGCCTGATGAAGTGATGCCACAGCGGCGAATCCCGTGAGGAGCACTGGCAAAACACGATATGACAGAAATTTGTGGAGCCAACCGACATCAAGGATCCTTCCGTCAATTTCTATGATAACCATTTCAAAGAAGCAACTTAGCCACTGTTCAAATCGAAGGGCCGGCAAGAAACACACTATCGGATAAGTCTCAGGCGAAGATTAAAGTATGAAAGTAATGTGCGGCGCTGTTCTGCAGCCAAATGTACATTCTTGCCAAGGGCGAGAGATGGTTGATCGATTGATACATTCTTGAAAAGAGATGAATGTCCAATGGGTGGCCGCACCAGCATTGGCTGAAGATATAAATACCATACAATGCGCCACCGACGGCGAAAAGCTGAAACTTTTGCCGTGTTTGATATAAGCTTTTAGGCGCCACGTCCTCAAATGATATGCGAAGAAGTAGTTTAGGCATTTTCGATGGGGCTTGCCTTTAGTCGCAACCAGTTGGAAGCTTACGAAGTGGCAACAGTGTGGCGCAGTGAACATTTTGGTGACTGATCACAAGAGAACAGTTTCCTTTCGTAGCATTGGCCGCGAAAAGTTAAACGAGGACTGCTGTTATGCGTGTTGATCTAGTGTGGGACAGCCTACAGAACGGATCATTCTCAAAGGAGAGCACACAGGCTTTGTCGGTGGCGACTGGCAATAAACCACTCCATAGTGACTAGAAACAAGACATGCTGTACCACGAAAACTGGAAGGGCAGCTTCGCTTTCGTGTGATTCGTCAACAAAAAAGACACTATTCAGTTTGCGCTTGCAGATGCTCTGCAGAAGCGATGGCTGTTCGGCAGAAGGGAAATACTTCTAACAACCAATGAAGAAGAGGTTTAAATCAATAAGCCCCATTCTGATGTTTTTCAATTAATCCAATGTACGGCATGAAGAGGTTGATTCATCAGCATGTTGCTACATGCTTGCCATGGCATATGGCAGCGGGGGCACTAAGAAGTATAGTAATTAGAACGAACACGGAATGTGGTTTGTGTTGGCGATCGCGAAATGAGCAAAGCGTTATGGATGGCTGTGCAATGTGGTTGGGCATTTGGACATGGAAACAATTTCAGGTGCCACAATTGCTGCTCACACTATTTGCGAGCTCACATTGACGCCTGACGCTCAATGGGCCATTTGTTCGCCTGGCACGCTGTTCCGATGAGATACTGTTTGCTGGGCCATATCTGGGATTGCAAAAAGGACGGCCGTGAACATATGGAATTCCATGCTAACTTGAAGGAGGTCTTCATGCATCTCTCACATGCACGCAGCTGAAGTAACAAATGATTGACATGAACAACATGAGAGGTTGCTTCGTGTTCTGTAGCAGTAGAACTTCGCTCGTGAAGAAAGTGAAGCAAAGGCACGGAGAGGCAGCTGTTTGCTCAAGGGAAATCGCAATTGGAAAACAATTCCAGCGCGACAAAGGAAGTCAATGGGTCACATGTGAAGACGGGCAGTCTTTGCAGGCTGGTCCACATCTGGAGCACAGTCTGCAAATTGCAAACCCCGAGAGCTGCGACGCATTCACGCATGGCAGATTGGGGATGGGCGAAAAATGCTGATTGATTGGCTGTGTTCCATTTTGGATCAATAATGGGCAGAGGTCGTCAAAAGGGCGGTGCCGAGAGCTGATCAAGTGCAAATAAGAAACGTGTGCTGGAAATTGCAAATGTTCCGGCGGCGTAATCTACCAATGCACAGAACGTGTTTTGTGCTCCGACAATGCTTCCCAGATAAGGCACAAGAGAAGTAGAAATGGATGGAAAACTGTCTTGGCGCATGTTACACAGCATTCATTAGTCGAGGAAAAGTATTTTGGAATAGGCTTTTGGCTCTATTAAACAATTGAACTCACGATCAACTCAGCATATAAAAAATTCCTTGAGTTTCAAGTTTCAGTGCCTTACGTGATTTAGAACCAAAGATTTTCAGCATTTCGTCATGTCGGCCATACTGGAATTTAAGATGGCTGCTATATGGTTTGTCAGACATGTCAAATCAATCCATTATTGATCTCAGCATGGCAAAATGCTCTTGTGTACCAAATTTCAGCGCCGCAGGTCATTTAGAACCCAAGATAGTAATGTTCAATGTTTCGTCATGTCGGCCGTACTGGAATTCAAAATGGCTGCCATATGGTTTGTCAGACATGTCAAATCAATCCATTATTGAACTCAGCATGGCAAAATGCTCTTGTGTACCAAATTTCAGCGCCGCAGGTCATTTAGAACCCAAGATAGTAATGATCAATTTTTCTTGATGGTGGCCATATTGGAATTCAAAATGGCTGCCATATGGTTTGTCAGACATTTCAAATTAATTCATTATTAAACCCTGCATGTCGAAATGCCCTTGTGTACTAAATTTCAGCGCCACAGGTCATTTAGAAACCAAGATAGTAATATTCAATGTTTCGTTATCGCGGCCATATTGGAATTCAAGATGGCGGCCGATCCAGTGGTCAGACCTCTTGGATCCGGCAATTTTCGAACTCAGCATGTCAAAATACCCCTGTATGCAAAATTTCACACTTTCTGCCGGATGTGAACATTTCGACCTATTTTTGTTACATATCTGCCCCACTAAACCTGCGCATCACATCTTCCATCCTAAAGCTTTACCAACTATGCTATCCGGACAAGATTAAAACTCTATGTTCAAGTGTCCGTATTATATTTATCCTTACACAATTAGTCAGAAAACATTTTAGCAAAGAAATTACGGAAATTCTAACCTACGCATGTCACACCACTTTACTTTACTTTCGGCACACTTTCTTTCTTCCGCATTGTTTTCTTATTTCGTTGAGCTCTTTCAAGTTGATTGCTGTCAGATGAATCAATCAGGCAAGACAAACTTGAGATTTCGTGCATCAAAGTAAACTCAAAATGGCTACCAGGCGGCCATTTTACCTGAGGTTACAGCCTCCTGTTCCGGTGTGGCTTCGAGGCAGTAAGACACGGGATATTTTGGCTTCCGAACTTTCTATGAATTATTAATTAAAAGTGGCGTCCCGGCGGGGGCAGACACATAACACAGGGGATACATAGAGAGTTTTTGCAAGTTCCGAGATTGTCCCTGCGACCAATGTATTCTTATTTGCGATCGTGGTGGGTGTTTTCACATATGTGTGAACAGTTTTCACTTGCTCAATTCCACAACCACCAATAATCTCGACGTGATGCGGCCACACACTACGAAATAAAGGTTGAATTTAGGGTGTAAATTTGGAGATTCAACCCCTATATTACATATGGTAGAATTTTACACCTTTTTTGGCATTCTGCAGACACTGGGGATGAAATTGTAGGTAGGGTTGAATTTTGCACCTTTTATGTGTTCATCGTACAGCAACCGCGCGACGCATTATGGGTAAAATGACGCCAGCGATTAGTATTAGTGTTTAAAAAACATACAAGAAGGCAAGTCAATATGTCTACTATTGTTGTTGTATAGTATTTGTCGTGAAACGTGAATAAACAACAATATCGCATGATGTATGTGATCTATGTCACATGATGTATATTTAGCGACATTTGCTCTCAGCGACCACTTGAAATTTCCCCTATAGTTTGTTTGCTCTACATAGTGACTGCATTCACCGATCACACCTACGACACCACTATGCCATTACCATATATATATATATATATATATGTACCATTATTATGACATCAATACATCTTTTTTGTTATACACAATAATGTATCATATTACTAATGCGCCCTATGAGTCGATGTCCCCCAAGGTAAGGTGTCCGCAGAAGAAGGTGTCACTCAGCAAAGAAGATATGTCCCAAACAGAGGCATTCGGATTAATAAAGCCGAATTTGTAAGTAGTTTTTGAACTAATATTCGAATACCTACCTGCTGTATCAGATATGCATTGGATATACTAATATAGTACCCGTTGAATCCGCAGTCTCCTAAAACTTCAAACTCCTAACCATCCTAGAAGCCATGCTGTATCTCTTGAGAAATAAAGCGAAAACATTTCGTTTGAAATTGTGTTATTATATTATGCAAGTATACTTATTACAGAAAATAATCCCAACTGGCAGTGATGTCCCCCCGAATTACACTTTACTGGATGCCTCACAAATTGCGGTTCCAACAAACTGGCTGACCGATCTAATGTCTCGCTGTGTAGAGAATGCAAAGCCATTTATACTGAAGAAGATGATGGATGGTTTTTTTGAGCCATGGGACGTCGCGGGACAAAATTCCACCACTCTGTTGGAAAAGTACCCCCTTGTTGTTGAAGCACTGAGAGGTAAGGTTTGAATACCTTTAAAATGTCATTGCATGTTTTTCTTATAAGATCGATATAGGACCACCCCCCCCCCAGTATTGAAAATTCATTCCCCAAAACCTGACGGAACCCCTGTAAAACAATAATTGCCTGAAAAACATTTTATTACTGACACTTGGAATCCCAATTAAGGAACAGTCTGAAGAGATTTAATAATAGCAAATCCTATCTTCTAATTTTCTGTGACATAATTTTCCATTGAATGTTTTATTAGCAGGTTATGCAACAAACAAGCTGAGACTCTCATACCGAAGAATTACAGATGCTATAAACCAGAAGTGTTCCACTGGAAAAAGAAGGAATAACAGACTGTTAAAAGTTTGTATGGGACTAGGTATTCTTTAATAGGGGTGTCGTGTTGCTAAGGAGCGACTCGCAGTAAATCACATGAGAACCACGATGAGTCAACAGAGACTGGTAAACCTCAGTATTCTCGCTATCGAAAGTGACATTTTAAATTCGTTGAAACACGATGAAATACTCTCTGAATTTGCAAGCATGAAAGTGCAGAAAAAATACAGACTATAGGGCCCCCCACACAATTGCGTGCCCCCGGCAGGCCCACACGCTTAGTCCGGCCCTGTGTATCATATTACTATCACTATCAGTGTGGAGATTTCGGGGGTGTGTAACTCACATGGGCAGAGCCTAGATCAGAATGGATAGATTGAACTCGCGGTATAGATAGAAGAACCATATATTGACTAAAGAGAGGATAAAATATAGACCGCACATAAATATATCAACATGCACCTGGCCGCAGCCATCTTGGATCATACATACGGAGGTGGTCTAGGGAAAACAAGGAATGTAAACAAGCACGCGATATATAGAGTATGATAATCAACGCGGTTATGTACTATTAATCAGCATAATATATGAAGATACTTGAAAAGAATGAATAGTCTAAATTAAGTTGTCGAAGAGAGGAATATTTACTTAGAAACGAGTTGCATAAGATGATTCAATCATCGTACCAGCCACGGGTTGCGTCAGCAGGTGAAAGCGATTGCACCAGCGAACGAAATCTGCGTGTGTTTTGGCAACGCGTGCTAGACAACGGCACGGAGGGGGCGGGACCAGCTAGGTATATAAGGCGCGCCGAATCGCAGAGCAAGAGCGTTATTTTTCAGGTCTAGGTAAGAAGAAGAAGAGGAAGAAAAAGAAGAGAAAGAGGGAGAAAGCATTTTAGGTCTCGAGGAGAGAGAACTAGAAGCACGGGTTTTCAGGAAGGAAAGAAGACTACAGGGAAAATGAGGGCTCAGCCGGGATATTTCACTACAGGTGGAGAAGAACGGGATTTCAGTTAGGTAGAGCCAGGAGCGACTACGAGGGAGACACCCGTGGAGGCTGCCTAAGTCTACGCGAAGCAAGGACGAACGTGAGAGGAGAAGACGAAACCGGTGGCGCGTTTATTCTTCAATATTAGTCTAGTGGTTATAGGATCCGCTGCATATACGAATGCAGGGGAATTATTTGAAAACTAGTAGGAAGCAAGAAAACTATAACCGTACAGTTAACCGAATCTAACTGTGTTCTGTTCCACTGGTACCACCTGTTATTTGCTACGGGCATCACCGTCCTGCCTAATATAACGGCAGGAGCGAACACTGAATCCTAACAACTAGGACACGCGTTAACTATATAACGCCTGTCGTACCGTAGTCTGCTACCCCTAGGGCCACTACATCAGTATCAGTATCACATCCTCAAGTGAAAATATGAAGATGATGATTATCCATTTGTACATTCTTTAAATTGAAAAAAGAAGTAGCCAAAATTGTTTTACTTTTGTTTGTATAGAAAGCTGGAACGAGTGTGATGTGTATAATGAGACTACAGGAGTAGAATCTGCAGGAGATGACAAGTGTGTTGTCCAAGGAAAGAGGAAAGGAACCATAAAAATATTTAAAGATTATCTTTCAGGTAAATGTACTGCATGGTAATAAGTGTACTAGGACGTACTTTATAGCAGAAATATAATAAAACTTCATTATTGTGTTTACTTCATCATGTAACATGTAACACTTGTCCAGTTTTTCTATTATTATGAGGAGTATTTCCAAAACGAAAATCATTTAATGATTTTGCATAGTGGATGAATTAAGATAATGTATTTTTAGACATTCTCACTGATTTGGAAGAAGAGACGACAGATTCAAGCAAGAGTGAGTATACTAGTCAATATTGTAGCACACCGCAGCACCACTTGCTGTAAATGCCGTTCAAATGCTCATCTGCAACCCACAAGTACACCGCCCGCACGCCATGTACTGTGCACAAACAGCAAGAATAAGAGAGAGAACTCTAATTCTTGTTGTTTGTGCACAGTGGTGTGCGTGCGGTGTACTTGTGGGTTGCAGATAAGCATTTGAACGGGATTTACAGCAAGTTATCGGCAATAATATGCGAAATAGAGTAGAGAAACATTAAGACTTTGGATACATTTCATGTTTATTTACCATTATTTTTTGTATTGAGACGTTCCAAGTGCGTGTGTGCGCGTCCTCTAATTTATTGGAGTAATTAAATGTAATGTAAGATAAAGATATCTACTCTTATTTATGTAGTAAGAGAGATACAACAAATATGAGTTCATTTTAATGATGTTAGTTGTTGATAGTATATGGGGAATTACTTTTTTATTTATTATTCCTATTAGCAAAGTATACATTCATGACAAAAAATCATGCATTGTCTTGTCAACTTGTGAAATTGCTCGCCCTATGTTATTAAGAGAAATTGAAAAATATGGTATTAATTTGCCTATATTTACTTTCCAAAAGGTGTAGCACTCTACCCAAAACCCCCTCAAGGATTTAAGCGGAAAAAGACTAACAAGGAAGATCAGGACTGGATGCAGCCTCAGTCACCTGAAATGTCAGACGAGGAAGATCGGTCACCTGAAACATCACCTGAAAAGTCTGATGTTTTGAGGCCAAGTAAGACCTACCTGTGTTAATTTGTAGCTTAAAATTAATTGTAATTGATTACACAATAAAGTGCACAATATTGGTTGTTGTTTTCCATCTGCATTCCATTGAGAATTTCATGCTATTACAAAAATGCTACATTTATTATTGAATTTACAGCTGAGACAACCAGGTCTAGATTGAGCACCTCTCCTTCCAGTCTATCCCGACATCTAACACCACCCTCCAGTCAATCCCGATCCAGACAAGCAACACCACCCTGCAGCAGGTTTTATTTGGAAAAAAATAGATTTAAAGGACAATTGAAGTCAAATTTCATAACTTCTGTAACGTTTTTATACATAGAAATACATTCAATAACGTAGTCAATTTCAAATCTGGCGCCCAATTAGTAATAAACACAATAGAAATAACTGAATAGTAATCTAGGTCATGTGACGTCACAGCCCCATGTTGAGCGACGCCACGCTAACGCACGTTGAGTGTTGTGTATAAGATGGAAACAGACGGCGATAATTCCAATGATCCTAGTGATTACTCAGATAATGATGATATATTATAGTGATTTACAAGTTGAATATAGGTTTGAGCCTAAATATACACAAGAAGAAATTGAGGAGAATAGTCTGAAAAAGCAACGCAAAGAGTCGGCACAAACTTCTCAAGAATCAGAACAGTATTATTGTACTGGGGTTTAGTGTGAAGACTTCAGGTTCTCTCTTGTCGACAGCGTAAAAGGTAGCAGCGTTGTTTCGTTAGCAAATGGTAGAGAAGTTAGCAGCAGCAGCGTAGATAGCAGAGGTAGAGCCATAGTCGCATATTAGTTGTTTCACTTGGACTTTATTACTTACTCAACACATACAAAATATATACAATACCACAGCCTATAGGCAACCATGCCTATAGGCTCCGGCGCCTCGTCTCGATCTCTCTCCGACCGACTACATAGTCACAGTCTAAATCTTCTATCTTGTCTCTTCTTGCTTGTCAAATGCTGCTTATATATATCGGCTCGAAACCGGATCTAGCAAAAACTAGTCTGTCAAAACCAGAACTTTGCTGGAAGCAAGCGATGCCCGCTCGTAGGTGCATGCGTGGTGTCACCTATTCTCTAGCGCAAGGCGGATGCGGAAGGCGCGCCTGCGCCGCGTCAACCACTCCTGTGTACATGTCCCATGTACATGCGCTAGGTGTCAAGCGTCGCATTCCGTTGCCACCGCTTGTCAATTCAATACTGGACATGCTGAATACAATACATGCAGTCACAACATGGCGGAATGGAAGCTTCGGTACCCGATAGGACTGTAGACAAATACTGGTGTTCTTGTGGATTAATGAGTACGGGACCTGAATGTATAATATGCTGCCATGAGAATGAGAAGACCAGGGTTATTGTAGACCAGGTGAGTCATGCGAGTACACTGATCACCGGGCTTATCACGCTCGGTCAGAATCATGTATCTGTACATGTACATGTATCTACGCACGGCAAATCGTGTACATATACCGTGAATGCATTATCCACACAGGTAATATCAAGAGCTATAATGCATTATTAACGATGTCTCTCTGCACTTTCGTTTGGCTCTGCCGACAGTAACATAAAACACCCACGGAGGATGGTGAAATTCATCGTCTTCTGTTTTCTGACTTAAAGCCGAAAGATAACGTTTTTCGTCTCTTCGAGAATAACTTGTTGGTAGTTTTCCAGAATACGGGCCTACTGCGTACTGAAAGTACACGGATTTTCTTTCAGTCAAATAGGTGTTATTGCGTAGTCTCACGATGAAATCGTTTCTGTAAAATAAATCAAGATGCTGTCACCAGGGCAAGCCTGTTAACTCGGGCGGCCGACGCCGGACGGCGACGGAAACCACACGAGTGGATGCGTCGCGGAGAGACCTACCGGCCTACCAACAATCGGGAGAAACAGATAATGACAAGCGACGGTAGCGCTACCGAGGGGTCGGCCGACGCCGGTCGCCATAACTCGGGCGGCCGACGCCGGACGGCGACGGAAACCACACGAGTGAATGCGTCGCGGCGAGACCTACCGGCCTACCAAGGATCCGGAGAAACGAATAACCACGAGGGACGGCACGAAAAGCAGAAGATGAATGCATCTTACTGTCAATAGATTATAGGAATAGAACGCGCGAATCCCTGCGTGACGCAGGGCAATGGGCATTGGCGCCCAGCCCACTATTGTTATCACGTATGTGACGCCCGTTTCGTTTTTATTTGTCGTTTTTCTTTCGTTTAATTACTGCTCTCACATGTACTGTGCCCTCGGTTGAAAGGGTGTCGGCACCGTTTGAGGAACATTCAGGAGTTATGATAGAGCACAACTATCAGTCATATATATGTGGTCTAACGTATATTATGATATTTTCTTGCCGTTGGATGCTTCTTCATATATGGTGTATGGTAGGTATCTTATTTTATTAATTGCCAATTGGATTTTTATTACATGCCAAAGGTCTTCGGTGGCTTTAACTGCTATATCTGCACAAGGTATGCCTCTAGATCAAAATTCCATTGAATTGCAAACCTCAGTTGGGTGGTGGGTGTTTTCACATATGTGTGAACAGTTTTCACTTGCTCAATTCCACAACCACCAATGATCTCGATTTTGAAAGAGTCCTTTTTGGTTACGGGCATTTGTACGACTTTGCACTTTTGTTTGGCTCTGCCGACATTAACATCCACGGCGGATGGTGAAATTCATCGTCTTCTGTTTTCTGACGTAAAGCCGAAAGATAACGTTTTTCGTCTATTCGAGAATAACTTGTTGGTAGTTTTCCAGAATACGGGCCTACTGCGTACTGAAAGTACACGGATTTTCTTTCAGTCAAATAGGTGTTATTGCGTAGTCTCACGATGAAATTGTTTTTGTAAAATAAATTAAGATAGGTTCATCATCGCTATGGCTGTCACCAGGGCAAGCCCGTTAACTCGCGCGGCCGGCGCCGGACGGCGACGGAAACCACACGAGTGGATGCGTTGCGAGGAGACCTACCAGTCTACTAAGAATCGGGAGAAACAGATAATGACAAGCGACGGTAGGGCCACCGAGGGGTTGGCCGACGCCGGTCGCCATAACTCGGGCGGACGATGCCGGACGGCGACGGAGACCACACGAGTGGATGCGTCGCGGGGAGACCTACCGGCCTACCAAGGATCCGGAGGAACGAATAACCACGAGGAACGGCAGGGAAAGCAGAAGATGAATGCATCTTATTGCCAATAGATTATAGGGATAGAACGCGCGAATCTCAGTCAGGATAGACCAGTGGGCTACGTTTGACCAGTGGGTTAGGATAGACCAGTGGGCTACGTTTGACCAGTGGGTTAGGATAGAACAAAGTACGGCATATTGGGCATGGACTTTCTCGCTAGCCATGAATGCCAGGTGGACGCTGCTCGCGGCCACCTGACAGTCGATGGCGTCCTGCACGCGCTGCATGGAGAGGAGAAGTTACAACCGCGACGGGTGACTGCCATCCGCAGAGTAGTGATTCCCCCGGGGTGCGGCGCAGTGGTGGACGGCTGTGTCGGCAAACAACATGCTAACGCAGATGGGCTCTTCCGGCCACCCGTCTGCCGGAGGTGCAAGAGGGCGGACTGCCCAGACTGCACCGCAGGGAGGCACAGGCCGGAGTAGCAGCCGGGCTGCACGGGCGACCAAGACCAAAGTCGGTACCGGATGTGGATTCCCGAGAGCCGGCCCAGCAAACCAGTCGCACCGCTGGTGGCGCCGCCGACGCTACGACGGGAGATAATGGACCTACTGCACGGGGGCAAGATGTCCGGGCATCTGGGCGTCATGAAAACGCTCGCCCGCATGCGGATTTTTATCAACACGTTGAGCCCTATGAAAATGTATTTAGCAAACAAACTGTAGTAGAGAAACCTTTAAAAGACCCTCTTAAGAATTTTATCTGCTCTCGTAAGCTATTAAGCACCATAATTCTAAACTATTTTCAGTTGGTTTCGTATCAGAATAATCGTCTCTATAATTGAACAAATCTACTGTTGATTTTTTTATTTTTTTTATTTGCTAAATCAACTGTTCCTGATGCGGCTATTATTATTGCCAGTGCTGCTATTTTTGCTGTTAAAATAAATCTACGAAATCTTGTAGGTTAGGGAAATATCTGGAAATAGCCCCTCTTTGGCTTTATGGCACTCGTCTGGATACCACTTTCTTGTTGCACATGTACATGTACAACATACATTACATTGTACGTGTACATGTTGCTCGTTGTACATGTATCTGGGAGACTGAAGCTAGAAACGCTCTGTCCGTGGTACCCTGCAAGCTAGGGCGTCGTACCGTCTTTTACCAGAGTCATTGCGATGGACATTTATCACAGTAATCCACTCAAGGGTAGCCCAGCTCTATTTTAAATTAATTTTTGAATCATGAATATTAATTATTCAGTCAGCTACTGCGCATGCGCGAACCCGGATTTTAGCCTATTCTGCATAGATAAATTTCTAAAATTTTTGCCAATGTAGAAGGGAGTCATGTCTTGGGTCACATATGCCCAGTACCTGTCAAAATGATGAGTATACACATACATGTATCTGGAAGACTGAAGCCAGAAACGCTCTGTCCGTGGTACCCTGCAAGCTAGGGCGTCGTACCATCTTTTATCAGGGTCATTGTGATGGACATTTATTATATAAATCTACTCGAGGATAGCCCAGCTCTATTTCAAATTCATTTTTGAATCAAAATATAAATCATTCAGTCAGCTACTGCGCATGCGCGAATCCGGATTTTAGCCTATTCAGCATATTATTAATTTCTAAAATATTTGCCAATATAGTAGAGAGTAATATCTTGGGTCACATATGCCCAGTACATGTTATTAGGGCGGTAGAAGAAGAACGCTGAGCGAGGGACAAGGGAGGCAATGGGGAAGGATGGAAGGGGTGAAATCGGAGTTTTGCGCCCTACAGGCTAGGGCACTCAACTAATTATAAACACAGATCTACAAATTAATAAGGATTCATGACATAAATCTATGCTCAGATACCCCCTGACCATATTAAATGCATATTCATCACAAAATATAACTCTCCTGGAGAGATATTGCGCATGCAATAACACACTAACGTTGCCAGAATGTGTACTGGCTGGTATATGCATAGGGGACCTTACATGCAAGGTCTTCGTCCCATTTCTTAAGTGAGAGCTACTGATGGGATTTTATCATATAAATCTATGCTCAGATAACCCCTCTTCATTCTATGTTAATAATTTCTGCAAAATAAAATTGTTCTTGGGAGTTATTGCGCATGCGCGAACACAGTTTCAGACGTGCAGTACGGACGAATGAAAACTACACAATATAGCTTGCTGGCGGAGAGAAGCGTGGGAGACAGAGGAAACGCTACAGGGGAGATAGCTAAGGGCGGTAGAAGAATAAGAACGCTGAGCGAGGGACAAGGGAGGCAATGGGGAAGAATTGGAGGAGGTGACGTAGGAGTTTTACGCCCTACAGGCTAGGGCGCTCTCCTAATTATGAACACAGGTCTACTGATAAGAATTTAATACATAGATATATGCTCAGATACTCCCTGACCATATTAAATGCATATTCATGACAAAATACAACTCTTCTGGTGAGATATTGCGCATGCAACAACACACTAACGTTGCCAGATTGTGTACTGGCTGGTATATGCAGAGGGGACCTTACATGCAAGGTCTTACACCTATTTCTTATTTGAGGTCTACTGATGGGATGTTATCATATAAATCTATGCTAGAATAACCCTTCTTCATTCTAACTGCATAATATCTGCAAAATAATATTTTTTTCGGGAGTTATTGCGCATGCGCGAATACAGTTTCAGACGTGCAGTACAGACGAATGAAAACAACACAATATAGCTCGCTGACGGAGAGAAGGGTAGGAAACAAAGGAAACGCGACAGGGAAGGTAGCTAAGGACGGTAGAAAAAGAAGGACGCTGAGCGAGAGACAAGGGAGGCAATGGGGAAGGATGGGAGGAAGTGAAGTAAGAGTTTTGCGCCCTACAGGCTAGGGCGCTCTTCTAATTATGAACACAGGTGTACTGATAAGAATTTAATATATAGATCTATGCTCAGATACTCCCTGACCATATTAAATGCATATTTATCACAAAATATAATTTCTTTTGTGAGATATTGCGCATGTAATGACACACTAACTTTGCCAGATTTTGTACTGACAGGTATATGCAGCGGGGACCTTACATGCAAGGTCTTGTTCCTATTTCTTAAGTAAGGTCTACTGACGGGATGTTATCATTTAAATCTATGCTCGGATAATCGAGTATAATCGATCTTTATTCAAAGTGCATAATTTATGCAAAATAATATTGTTTTCGTGAGATATTGCACATTCCCGAATACCGTTTCAGACGACGTGCAGTACGGGCAAATAAAAAGTGCACAATATAGCTTGCTGACGGAGAGAAGGGTGGGAGACAGAGGATATGCGGCAGGAAATACAGCTGAGGGCGGCAGAAGAAGGACGCAGAGCGAGGGACAAGAGAGGCACTGGGGAAGGATGGGAAGGAGTGAAGTAGTAGTTTTGCGCCCTATAGGCTAGGGCGCTTTACTAATTATAAACAAATCTCTACTGATAACAATTTATTACATAGATCTATGCTCAGATACCCCCTGACCATATTAAGTGCATATTCATCACAAAATATAACTCCGCTGGTGAAACATCGCGTACCCGATTGTGACTCTGACTTGTATATACAGCGAGGACCTTACATGCTAGGTATTCGTCATATTTCTTAACTGAGGTCTACTGGTGGAATATTATTATATACATCTATGCCAGGATAACTCCTCCTCATTTTAAATGCATCATATTTGCAAAATATTCTTCTTGGGAGATAATACGCAGGGGCGAGCACTGTTTCAGGCGTGCCGTACGAACGGATGAAAACTGCACAATACAGACTGTGTGTGTTTGTGTGTGTGTGTGTGTGTGTGTGTGTGTGTGTGTGTGTGTGTGTGTGTGTGTGTGTGTGTGTGTGTG
>NW_014577800.1:16842-23713 GCF_000485595.1 Priapulus caudatus
CTCCCTCTCTCTGGCTCCCTCTCTCTGGCTTCCTCTCTCTGGCTCCCTCTCTCTGACTCTCTCTCTCTGGCTTCCTCTCTCTGGCTCCCTCTCTCTGGCTCCCTCTCTCTCTTTCTGGTTTCCTCTCTCTGGCTCCTCCCTCTCTCTGGCTCCCTCTCTCTGGCTTCCTCTCTCTGGCTCCCTCTCTCTGGCTTCCTCTCTCTGGCTCCCTCTCTCTGGCTCCCTCTCTCTGGCTCCCTCTCTCTGGCTCCCTCTCTCTGGCTCCCTCTCTCTGGCTCCCTCTCTCTGGACCCCCCTCTCTCTCCCTGTAGCCTCGAAGTAAAACGTGGAGAGAACGAATCGGGGAGGCGAGCGTATACTTCCGCTTGTCATTAGTAAGACATGCGACGCGCGCACGCATGCAGACAGCATCGCCTTTCCATGCACCCTTTACAACCGTCGCAATCACTACGCCGATTTTTGAAGTGCGCGCGATCGTATAAACGTTCCTACACGCGCGCGTGCATGCACGCTGCCGCGCACTTGTTTTAACAGCCGTGACTCACCTTCGCTGTTTAACCAGCTAAACAAGGCCGAGAATTAGCGCTGAGATTTATTCACTAGGGGGCGCTGTTAACATGTCGGCAGCCGACAAGAGTTGTCCGTCATTAACGTGTGCCGATAGCGTGTTTATGAGCGACGATGGCGATGGCGACGGCGGTGATGATGACGATAGATGCGGCGACGTGTTCTATACGCGTACAAGAGCGTCTGTGAGAGCGACGTTGAACAGGATTGCGTTCGCCGTGTTGCGTGACGCTGTCGTGCGTGTGAACTGCGCACTGGTCGTGGAAACAGCCTTGTGTGGCTTCATTGGCTGTTGACTTCAGCTCAGGTCTGCCGACGACGCGGACAAGCGGGTAACTCTAAGTGTAGCTTAATGTGAGTTAGTGCGTTAGTGAGAGAGAGAGAGTGTGTGTGTGTGTGTGTGTGTGTGTGTGTGTGTGTGTGTGTGTGTGTGTGTGTGTGTGTGCGTGCGTGTGTATGTGTTAAAAACACGAGAGAGAGGCAGAGAGAAAAAGAGAGAGAGAGAGAGGAGTGCAAAGTGTGGAAGAACTAAATATAGAGCGAAAACCTATACCTATAACACTGTAATACTAATACTATAATTACTATAATTAATAGTATAATTACTATAATACTATATAAACCCGCTACTGTAACAAAACCTACGCTATTGTTAATAGTAGTTAGTGAGTTCACTAGTATAGTTAGTTCTTTGTTCCAAAAATAGGCATGGAAAATAGGGGGGTGCTTTCAGAGATTATCGAGAAATAGATTCGGTCAATATTCTAATTGCGTGCAACCCTACGTGACTGTTTGTTATCGATTGATTATCGATGACAGATTGATTATCGAGTAGTAGATTCGGTCGGTATTCTAATTGCGTGCAACCCTACGCTGTCTGTTTGTTGCGGATGTTGATGTTTCATTTTGGATGATGGCCTTTTACTTCGAAGATGTGTCCATTATATAACCACCGGATCAAATCTGGGCGAGGTAATTAGGAATTTAGGAACGCTTATTTAAGGAAGTCTTTAGAATCGAATTTAGGAATACTCGTACAGCGACAGCGACAGCGACAGCGACAGCGACAGCGACAGCGACAGCGACAGCGACAGCGACAGCGACAGCGACAGCGACAGCGACCGCGACCGCGACATCGCTCCCTAGAGCCCGAGAGATGTGACGACATACTCCACATGTTCGTTACAACTTACACTGTTGTACTAATTTAATCCTTAATCCTCCTAATCCCTTGTACATCATTCTAATTTCCCTGAGGTCGTTATCTAGGCAAGAGCTAACGCTGTTAAATGGTCGCAGTGAATCTAAAACGCCATCATGTCATTATCATAGGGTCGTTAGCAAAGACTGCGGCGGAGTGGGAGCCCGTAAGGGAGATTGACAAATCTTTAATTATTGCGTTAATTTTTTTGCGGCGATATTTAGTTGTTGGTATGGCAGTTATTTTCCCACGTATCGTGGTTACTGGTATAATAGTTTTCCCATGTTATTTCCTTTAATCTTACTTTATTTCGATAGGTCATACAGTCTCTGTGATGCTTTCTGTGCATCAAATGTAGCCTGCTATTGAAATTTTAAATGTACTTCATCGCGTTGACAGGATAATTATAGTGTATTTGGTAAAGCCATTGTTGGGTGGCGTACGTGTCGATTTCAATTTTGCTGGTTTATACATAAGCGAGTTGGTAGTGGAAACAACATGGCGCCTAATATTTCCGTAAGTTGCGCTACCGTTCCGATGCCATTACTCAACGAATTATTCTGTTTGTTTACTACCAAACAGCACGCACGCACATACATACACACGCACATGTATGCACACGCAAAGACGCACGCACATACATACACACGCACACGTATGCACACGCACAGGCGCACGCATATACATACACACGCGCACGTATGCACACGCACAGGCGCACGCACAAACGCATACCACCCACATATGCACACGCACAAACACGCTCAACCACTCACAACCTATCCAAAACGCACACGCACCCACGCACACGCACACCCACCACCCCCGCATCGGACTGGCTCGTGATTTGCAGAGCTGCAGAACATTGTTGAAATGGGAATTTGCTTGCATAGCTGAACAATATGAGTACCGTCTTAGCTGTTCTTTACAACAGTAACATTAGGCTTCCGATAAAAAGTGTTACATCTGCAAACGTCTGTAAAAGTAACATGTGTGTGTTTAACTGTCTATTTAATTGTAAGATAATATGTTTTAACTCTCTATAGCATGTATGTTTATGTGGGGTTAACTCTTCTATAGATGTATGTTATTCTGCTGGTAACGTCTATAGACTTAGTTTATTGTGTGGGTTAACCTCCCAATAGATTCATGTTATCTGCTGGTGTTAACTCGCTAAGATTATGTTTACTGTTGTGTAACTCTTAGTAGGATGTAATGTTATGTGTGTGTTAACTCTTGTATAGATTATGTTTATGGGTGTTAACTCTCCATAGAGTGTATGTTTATGTGGTGTTAACTCTTTACATAGATTATTGTTTATCGTGTTTGTTAACTCTCTAGATGGAGTATGTTTATGTGTCGGGTTAAGCCCTAGTAGCATGATTTGATCTGTGTGTTAACTTCTATAATGTAGTTTATTCTGTGTCGTTTAACTGTCTAGTCAGATGTATGTTGTTAGGTGTGTGTTAATGTCATAGATGTATGTGCTTAAGTGGTTGTGTTAACGTCTCTGATGGAGCTTATCTTATCTGTGCTGTTAACTCCTAGTAACAGATGTATTTTACTCTGTGTGTTAACCATCCTAATGTATTAATGTTTAGTGTTTGTTAACCTCTATAGATGTATCGTTATGTGTTTGTTTAACTCTCTATGGTTGTTAAGGTTTATTGGGCCTGTGTGTAACTCTCTATAGATGTATGTTTTAGTGTTTGTTACTCTCTAATAGATGTAGTTTTACGGCGTGTGTGTTAACTCTCTATAGATGTATGGTTTAGGTGTGGGTGTTAAACTCTCTATAGATGTATGTTTAGGTGTGTGTTAACTTCTCTTGAATAGTATTGTATGCTTCTATCTTGTGTGTTAACTCTCTATAGATGTAGCTTTTATGTTGTGTGTTATATCTCTTATGATGTAGGCTTAATGTTGTGTGTTAACTTCTCTAAAAAAAAGATCTGGTAAATCAAGAATAACGACAGTAGCGTAGATGAATCAGGAAAGAAAGATATGCGTATGTGTGTGTTAGACTTCTCTACTGAGATGTAGTTGTACTGTGTTGTGTCAAACTCATCACCTATAGACGTGTATGCTTAATGTGTGTGTTAACTCTCTATTAGATTATCGCTTTAATGTGGTGTGGTAACTCCTTTGTATTAGAGGTATAGAGTATGTTAGTGTACTCTTCTAATTGATTGTATGTATTACTGTGTGTTAACCTGCTCTATAGATAGTATTTTAGGTGTATGCTTAAGCTCTTCCTCCATATGATGTATGTTATCTGTGCGTTAATCTCCTATAGAATGTATGTTTATATGTGTGTTAAGCTGCTCATATAGATGTACTGGTTTTATATGTGTTGTTTAACTCTTCTATAGATGTATTGTTATCTGGTTGTGTTAATCTCTATAGAGTATGCTTGAGGTGCTGTTAACTCCTCTATAGATTGTAGTTGCGTTATGGTGTGTTGTTAATCCTCTTTATGAGATTGTACGAGGAAGTAATGGTGTAGTGTTAGCTCTCTACGATATCACTATTTGTAAGTATTATGTGTGCGTGTTGCGTGTGGCGGCGTGCGTGCGTGACGCGTGCGCGCGGTGTGGTGTTGTGGCCGTGAGCGCGCGTGTGTGTTGTGTGTGTGTGGTGTGGGTGTGTGTGTGTGTGTTTGTGGTGTGTTAGTCTGTCCTACAGATGGTAGGACTAATAATGCGTGTTAGCTGTCGCCACAATCGAAGTGAACATGTAGTCGTGTAACGTCATCTGTGTAAAATGTCCTAACGTGTCCATAGTCTATGTCAATAGTGATCTATCAGTCATGTCATTCATGACATCTGTCAGCATAGTTATGTCATAGTGTCATAGTCATGTCATGTCATGACATCGGTTCAGCATATAGTCAGGTCATAGTGTCAAGTCTATGTCATGTCATTACATCGGTCACATAGTCATGGTCATAGTGTCATTATGTGGTCATAGGACATCTATTAGACCGGTCCCCGAGTCTTTGCGCGCTAGATAATCCACATCTAACGAGATAGAACTTACGTTCCTTATCGTCAGGGAAAGATCGCATCGGCTAGTACACGCCTCTACGTCATAGTCTCATGCGGTATCAAGGGCTAGCTCTGCTTCAGACTAGCCGGTTCAACTGATGGCGGTCGTATATAGAAGGTCACGTAGTAGTTGATACGCCAAGTCGGAGCTGGGAGCTGGTGTTGTCGCCTGTACGGCTGATAAGCGGTAAGACCTCAGCGTGCTGGGTGTAGTTATGCTGGTGGTGGTGTTGTGCGGATGCCTCGCCTACACGCGTGGCGTCTGCATTGCAGTACGTAGATACCATCGTGAGAGTAAGGTTGGCGTTGAGAAATCCCCAGCGTTACAACTACGACCCAGGCGACTGCAGCAGCTTGCAGCATATTCAGCATCAGCAGCATGCAGACCGCAAGCAACCGCAGCAAGCCAGCCCCTGTCTACTACTGTACACGGCGCGCCGCCACCTCGTCGCTTTTTCGTCGAATAGCGTCACACACCAACACATGCACATCACAGCACAGAACAAACAAACAAACACACGACAGCACAGCACACGACACACATACACACAGCACAACATTCACAGCAGCACATACCACACACACACAACACACACACACACACACACACATCCTCACAACACACGACAACCACATCATCATCAACAACCTACAACACCACGAGCACAAACAACTGTCTAGGTGGCCGAACACCGCGAGCATGCGATGCATCGAGCCGACGTTCCGAGCAGATCGCTTAGAGATCCGATACCAAAGCCAGCGTCAGCTGGGCTTGCGCCACCGCAGCACTCTGCACCCAAGTCACGCAGCGTCCACCGCTGGACGCTCTCCGACCGGACGGCTGCAGGCAAATCCGTGAAGCCGGCCGAGTCGGCGTCGCGACCCGATCGTGATTCGAGTCGCCGTCGCGACCTCGTCGACAGCCACGCAAGTCGTGCCACTCGCGACCATCGCGCGACCATAGGAAAAGCGTTGCGAAAGACGGGCTGTGAGCGCGAGTGGTTTACGACCGCTGCTACGTGACTCCTTTTAATCGTCAGTTTTCGCAGCCGTCGCGGCCGCAGTGAGAGCCATCCTATGAGCACCTGAGGTCGTACCGCCGAGTCCGCTCGCTCGATGCCGATTCGTAAGATCGATTCGCCGTCTCAATTCCGGCGACGTAGTCGCCGACAAGATCTGCGTTATGGCGCGACACTAACCAGATACGACGCCTCCTCGCGGAGTGCCAGGCCGACGGAGCGTAAGCTCTCTGCCTGACACACGTGGATGACAGCGTGATTTAGCACTAGCAGCAACGCAGTAAAAGACGGGAAGCCACTACGTGATAATTCAAGAGAGTAAGGCCAATAGAAAGAACAGATAGAGAAGACAAAACGAGAAATAGCATAGGGGAGAACAAGCGGGTGAGCAGCGAGAACGCGAGCGAGAGTGAGTGGCAGAAAGAGAGAGAGAGGAGAGCAGAGAGAAAAGAAAGAGAGAGGAGAGAGAGAGAGAGAGAGAGAGCGATACATAGAGAAAGAGAAACCGATAGACATAGAGGAGAGCGAGGGAAGCGAGCGAGCGAGAGAAGAGGGGAGAGAGAGACACAGACCAGACTGACCGATAGAGTGAGGCAAGTGAACAATCAATGAGCGGAGCGAGAGAGGGAAGAGAGAGAGAGAAAGAGAGAGAGAGAAGAAGGAGAAAGAACAGAAAAGAAGGAGAAAGAGACAAAAAGAGCAGAGAGAGAAAGAGAGAGAGAGACGAAGAGAGAGAGAGAACACAGAGAGAGAGAGAGAGGATGGAGAGAGAGAGAAGAGAGAGAGAGAGAGCGATTACAAGAACGAAAGACGAGAACGAAGACATTAGGAGGACAGCGGGGAAGATCGAGAGAGAGCAAGAGGGGAGAGAGAGACACCGACAAAGAGCTGACCGATAGAGTGAGCAAGTGAACAAGGCAAGCGAGCGAGAGAAGGCGAGAGAGCGAGAGAGAGAGAGAGAGAGAGAGAGAGGAGAGAGAGAGAGAGAGAAGAGAGAGAGCGCGCGCGTAAAAGAGGGTGAGAAAGAGAGACACACC
>NW_014577800.1:23738-39581 GCF_000485595.1 Priapulus caudatus
GGCACCGCACACAGCACACGCCACACGCCACTACGCACACGCCACGCGACACGCACACGACACGCCACTCCCACACGCACACGCACACGCCACACGCCACGACACACACACACACCACACTAACTAATCCGATAGAAACCACAAATATCGAGTTGATATTTGCTGTGTGTGTGTGTGTGTGTGTTGTGTGTGTTGTGTGTGTGTGGTGTGTGTGTGTGTTCTGCTCTGTTTTCCTTAGAGTGATGCGTGGCACTACATTACGGAAAGAAGTATTAAGTGTAGAGCTAAGTAGAAGCGACCGTGATGCGATCAGTGTCCCGCGCCATGCCTAAGTCTATCATAGCAACTCGCTGTAGCAACTCGCGCTCTCAGATAATTTGCCAGTTAAAGGTTGAAGCTAGATGAATCACTTCTGCTCTGGCTCGATTATTGTCGATACGGTGTCGCGGTACCCGCACTGGCGCCCGCGTGTGTTGATCGGCTGCGATTAAAGTATTTGCCTAATCTACTGCGTCCAAGTAATTTTCCTTCAGTATGCTCCGACACCGAGGTGACAACACTACTTCCTGCTATTATACTTGCGAGGAGTTTTTTGTCACTCCGCCTTCCGTGGATTACGAAATTTGTTCTGACATTTCGAAATTCAATCCTACTTCTCATCATGACATGTATGCTATTAACGTAAATCCTATTTACACGTAATAAGTACTGGTCACATTGCGTTATAATTACTGACCATCGTGTCACAATTAAACGAGCAGAGTCCGTCGATTCCAGCCGCTTACCAACACTTCGCCTTTAAATTCGACGGATACTATTATACCTAAAGGCAACGCATGCAATATCACTCGCTTATCTCATCACTCGCCTCACGATCCAATCAGACAGTACGCGCGTCACGGCTGGAATCCGTGCTAACGTCAGTGACGCACACTACATTCACTTCACTACAACTCTCAGCATTCACAATCACAAAAAAACAACCCCTCGATTCATATCGTCATCAAACTGCCATTTCACTGTCGCGAACGATCGGCGGTCTGGCGATATGGAGTGGTTATAGTGACTCGTGAAGCTTTTCGCACCCTATTTCGATAGACAATTAGTGAGATAAAGAGCGACAGGCAGTGGAATGATACGCGAACCTCAGAGAACGTTTTCGCCAAACGACGATTTCACGTTCAAACTTCAATGCACAGCGCAGATGTCGCTTTATTCCGGGATTATTTCCGAAAATTGGCCTCGCTTAGCTTGGCTCATTCAACCACCATATCGAGATCTTCGAAGGAAATAGCGCAACAGTATTTTTCGCGAGACGCTACAAATACTGACGCAACAGACGACGCAATCTTTGGACGCAGCTACGGCACGGACCAAAAGAAAACGTTTACCGAGCTGTTTTCTTGTTTCAGTTATTTTTACGTGTATTCTGTGGGTAAAACCCTGATTGCGTACGATGCGTCAATCAGCTTTGGATGATCGACGGGCCTTGTCAGTGTAAGCACCGCGCCGCTCTACTCTACATGGCGATCACGCTCGAAATAGGCTACTCGCATCTACACGCACACGCACACCACACCACTGACAGCACAACACGCACGCACACAACATCCTCTTCTCTCTTACACACAACGCGCCCGCCGCACACAACACACCACACATCACACACACACACACACACACCACAACACACACATTACCACACAGAGAGGATGAGAGAGACGAGGAGAGAAGACAGACAGACAGCGACAGACAGACAGACATACAGCATAACACAGACAGACAGACGAAGCAAGAGAAGACACACCACACCACAGAAATTTCGCACACCGTACCCGCAAGCAATGACTCTCACTGCGCTGTGTGCTGCGAATTGTTGCGCATTGTCAATGCCTCCCCCCCCCCCCGTCTCCTGGTTCGCTAAACTTCGTGCATCTGCCCTTAATGCGAAACCCGTCCTGCAGGAAGACAGAAAGACAGATAGAGAGAGAGAGAGAGGGTGGTCTACAAGCTAGGGCGAGAGTGGGAGACCGCAACATCGACACGCGATAGGCCGCAGATGTTGAGCCTCATGAATAAAACACGCTCTGCAACGGAACACGCTGCCGAAGAATCATTCGCAAAAGAGTGAAACCTGCGCTGATATAGCCAGAAGAGCGGACAGCACACATTTACTGATAGGAGCACTGGCAGCAGCAGGCACATTATGCCAACGCTCTAGCGGAGCGCGCGCCGTACCCTTCACGGACCGCATTTATTATAAAATAAAACCCATATTTAATCCGACTCAAAACTACGGGCAGGGGAGCTCGACGGTTTTAGTGTGCGAGGCTGTGCCAAGCTGGTCGCTATTACATTAATCGCCGCCGCTGCCGCTGCTGCTGCCGCCTCATTCGTCGGAGTCGTCGTGGGATGCATTACTGTGGCGCCTGTTTTTACAGTCGAGCGTGCTGCCGAGTGTACACGCGGGGGATATTTCACGCACGTATAACATACACAGCCGTCGATGACACATCAAACACCGAACAGGCAGGCGGGTCGAGACCGGTAAGAGTAGTCATTATATGTAAGACCGTCAACGATTACAGTCAGACTAACATGCGCCGCGTTGACATGCCCGCGCTCCGGGGTTCCGTAATCTTTAGTGGTTAAACATGGTAATTGAGTAGCGCAATTTTGTGACGGTCACTTAGAGATGCCTACTATACTGTCTACTTCGTAGAAGATTCCCGAGAAAGATGATTACAGACTACAGTTTTCCCGCAGCCGATGTGCATGCGAGCGTTTCATTCGGAGGTTAGGCACACTAATTATATCAGGAGTAAGATAATATAGGGCCTATATATTATCTTACTCCTGATTATATGCTAGACTATAGAGTATAAGAGCATCAGCAGCGCCGAGCACGATCAACATTCGTGATCAGTATAGTCAGCTGCCCTCACTAATTGGTTAAACATAAAAAACCAAGGCCCATGTGGCCCATCTATCGTTAATGATTAGCGTCGGAAATTTTAATTAATCATGTGAACTATGGACGACGGCGGTAAAATGTTGCATAAGCGTGCTGACGATAACTGGACTTTTTACCGACGCCATGGCTTAGATGAAATACGATCGCATCGCTGTTTTAAAATCACCATCAGGTTGAACGTGAGCTACCTTAATGTACTATGTGGCCATCCAGGCTGTATAAATAATTTTTTTCAATCGCTAGTTTAACAGATTTTTATTGTCAACTGTGAGCAGCATGGAGAAATAAGTATTGAACGTTTGAATGTCGATGATGCGGAAAATTCATGACGATTTAATACTGTAATGATGCTCACAAGTAGAATTGTATATCATAGGTACCGGTACATCTCAACAAAGATTGCTACTGCGAAATGTTCTTTCCGTGATGCAAACACTATCGCTCGCTCATGTTTTATGCAAGCCGCGGAAGTGTTGTCAACCCGAACACGACAACGACGTCGTAAACCTCGCGACCTTCGTGTCTAGACGCATGTTTAATTTTACCGCATCTTAAAAGCTGCGAGTCTCGCTGTAGGGAGACCCAGCTTGCGCGCAAAGCGACTCGCTGTGTTTTGCTGTTTCGAATTCGTATATATGGATCTTTTCTCGGCGAGCAGTCTGAAATTTATGGTAATCAGTAGCGAGTCAGTCTGTAGAGTTTAGTCTCCGTCGAAATTCAGATTGAAATTACAGTCGGTCGTTCTCACGGGTGACGAAGCAATCAATACGGCAACTATGAAGTAAGGTGGTGATGTTAATAATGTAGCGATTGATGTTATCAGTTAGCTACGTGGAGCTGTCGGCTTATTATTACGATGCTGGTTATGGAGGACCATAGTATTTTATTGGCTGACGAAAACTAATTAAGGTTATGCCACGTTTTGCATGATCTGTATTGATATTTGGGATGCAGCGTATTGCGATATGTGTATATAACCCCGTATAACGAGTGTCATTAGCGCTGCTTCGAACACTAACGACGAGGCAGAACGCAACTAATTAATTATTGTTGTCGCGGGGTGCGGGTTCGTCTAAATTTAGTCGGCGACTACGTAACACTATAGCAGCCCCTTTTTCAGTGGCGTTCTGCTTGTTCGCTGTAAATATCACATTACCTACACGAGCAGCGCTTTTATCGTTTTGAACACCAAAGACGCGTGTCGATCGTCTATTACCAGTAATAAGAGGAATTCTTCATAAACCGAGGCACACCGCTGGCAACCATCAGGATCTACGTGAATTGCATTTATCGCACACACCGAAGGTATTAGAAGTATTAAATTCGGCAAAAGAATCCCATACGTAAGACCCGAACATCAAGAGTAAAATTACATATTTGGGAGTTTACCTGACGCATTGTACGTGTCACTAAAGCTAAGCAGCCATGTGGTTCTACAGTGCTGCACGTCATTTCCATCATATGCTCACATATACGATTTTAAAACCTATTGCGATTTAACTCACCGACATATACACCTATAACAGCTACTCAGCTGATTATCGACCCTATGTTTTGGGGGAATCGTTTGAATTTCCAGTTATTATTCACACATTATCGACACATGAGCCAGCGCAACTATTTCAGCCATGAATCCTCTCCTAGGAGCTGTAATAACCTGTCTGTGAGCCTTCCGAATGTTCAACGATAGACGATGCCTCACATCCTGTGCGCATCCGCAAGCTACGCCGCGAGTTTCTGAACTCATTAAATGAATCAGCTTCAAACTCTGGAGTCTCTCTGGAGATGCTGTTGTTCCCCTCTGACCGGCTGGACTGCCTGCGGTGAATTTGCACTGCAGACATGTTGAAATGGAATGTTGTTTGCATAGAAGCAGTATTATACGTGCTAGCTGTTTACAACAGTAACATTAGGCTTCCGATAAAAGTGTTACATCTGCAAACGTCTGTAGAAGTAACATGTGTGTGTTAACTGTCTATTGATGTAAGATAATATGTGTTTTAACTCTCTATAGATGTATGTTTATGTGTGTGTTAACTCTCTATAGATGTATGTTTATTGTACCCGGCAAGCAGAAATGACTCTCCACTACGCTGTGTGTGCTGAAATTTGTTTGCGCATTGCAATGCACTCCCCCCCCCCCGTCCCCTGGTTCGCCTAAACTTCATGCATCTTGCCTATGATGGGAGAAACCCCGTCTGCAGGAAGGGGATCACAGACCCGTTGCCGACTAGCTGACTGGCTCACTTGGTACATTTATCTTGTCTTCGAAAATCACATGTTTATACGATACGTGTGTTTTAGTGCGTGTGTGTCCGTCGTTCGGTTAGATAAACACGATATTCGTTTTCAGACTTTGAAAGGACCAGCCGTTGCTGTGTAACCTATTGTTACTGCTCTTAATGTAGTTACGAAATAGACGCTTAGTTTTTCAGAATTTCCCTATACTGTGTGAATTACCCCTGTAACACTAGGGGTGTGGAATACCATAGCATATACTGGTTCGATATGTGTGCTCGCATGCGCAGTATCTACACCATAAAAAAATCATAATTTGTTAAATTTGTACTTTTAAGGTAGAGCGCGTATGCCTACCATTAGTTTGATATGAGAATTTTCATTCTGATATTAGACTTTTTGTGATTATAGGGCGGTTGTAAGCAGTTTGCTGTGAAAGGTGTAGCCATGAAATCTAGGCAATACGAGAGAAACGCGACAATTATATGATAAATCAAACTATATAACCTTAATAAACACCTTTAGTACGTAATATAAAATGTTATAACTCTATATAGCAGGTAGCAAGAGGCAAATGTACGCTGAACGATAAGAGAATAATATTATGCTTTATCATTAAACATCAAAGCCAGCTGCAAAGTATAAACATATCATGCACTGTAACGAAATAAATCTTTAGAAAGCGAGATTATGCCATGGCGCCTGCACTCGTCTGTCTCCCACTTTCGATATTAACCGTAATGTATGTTTTTAACGTAGACCCTTGCATGTTCTGCGTGAACGCATGGCTTGAATCGATTTCCTGGAGACGTTTCAACATGAATCGCTCCCCGATAATTTATTCGAGACGTTAGTTTTTCTTTGAATTAGGTTTTTGTGCTTCCGTAATTTCTGGCGCAGGCAAGCAGACGCGTTTACACTGCGGCTGTTATATACGATCATTATGCCGTTTGATTATATACTGACATATAAACCTCGATGACATTTATATATTGTGTACACGCGTGAGCGTGTGTGTACGCGCGTACGTGCGCCTGCGTGCGTACGTGTGTGCGTACGCGCCTGCGTATATGCGCGCAGGCGTACAAGCCTGCGGGAGCGTGGGCGCGGGTGCACTCGTGAGTGCGCGAGAGAATGCGTGTGCGCGTGCGCGTGCGCGTGCGTGCACGAGCGTATATAAGTCTGTGCATTTCTTCTGTGTGCATGAGAACTGTGTTCCTCCCTTCATGTTATATAGTTGCTGATAATATTTCGTTCATTACTGGCGTGTGATATACTGCTAGTAACTGAAAAGCCATTATAGCAATCCTACCATTCACTCGCGATCACTTTTACCTCATCGACCGCGAGCAACAAGAATTCGCAATCGGAATGTCAATATCAGGTCAATTATGTAAGAAATGTGGTGATAAGAAAGTGTTTGAGTACAGATTATGAAAGGATAACTCACGTTTCGCATCGAAAGGAGTGGTGCATTGCAGCTTACTTTTGGAATCAATCTATCATTCTATCTATCTACTATCTATCTGTCTATCTATCTATCGAGCTATCTATCTATGTATCTATTCACACACACACACACACACACACACACACACACACACACACACACACTACTAATCCGATAGAAACACAATATCGAGTTGAATTGCTGTGTGTGTGTGTGTGCTCTGTTTTCCTTAGAGATGGTGACTATTACGGAAGAAGTATTAAGTAGAGCTAGAGAGAGCACGCGGATGCATCAGTGTCCCCGGCATGCCTAATTGTCTACATAGAAACTCGCTGTAGCAACTCGGCGCTCTCAGATAATTTGCAGTAAAGGTTGAAGCCTAGATGAATCACGTTGCGTGCTCTGGCTCGTTATTGTCGATACGTTGTCGGCGTACCCGCACTGGCGCCGCGCGTGTGTTGATCGGCTGCGATTAAACGTATTTGCACTAATTCCGTACTGCGTCCAAGTAATTTCCTTCAGTATTGTACGACACGAAGGTGAACACTATCCTCGCTTATACTGCCCGAGGATTTTTTGCTCTCCGCCTTCCCGTGGATTACGAAATTTGTCTGACATTTCGGAAATTAATCCTACTTCTCATCAGTGTACATGTATGCTCATTAACGTAAATCCCCATTGTACACGTGATAAGTTACTGCGTCAACTATAGCGTATAATACAGTGCATACGTGTCACAATTTAAACGGGCAGGTCGTCGATCCATGCCGCTGTTACACACCACGCCGCCTTTAAATTCACGGATACGAGTTATACCTAAAAGCAACGCACGCAAATCATCGCTCATCTCGTCACTCGCCTCACGATCCGAATCAGACATGCGCGTCACGGCTGGACATCGGTCTACGTCAGTGACCGCACACTACATTCACTTCACTACACTTCATGATTCAAACACGAACTCGTTATATGTCATCAAATGCCGATTTCACTGCGAACGAGCGGTCTGGTCGACATATGGAGTGGTTATAGTGACTCGTGAGCCTTTTCGCACACGCTATTTCGTAGACAATTTAGTGAAGGGATGAAGAGCCGAGGCAGTGGAATGATACGCGAACGCTCAGCTAGACGTTTCCGCCGATAACGACGATTTCACGTTCAAACTTCAATGTCAAGCGCAGATGTCGTTTATTCGGGATTATTTCCGAAATTGGTCTCGCTTAAGCTGCTATTGCAGCCGACATATCGAGATCTTCTAAGCAAAATAGCTCGACAGTATTTTTCGGCGTGACGCTACAAATACTGACGCAACAGACGACGCAATCTTTGACGCAGGCTACGGCCACGACAAAGGAAAAAGGGTCACGATGTGTTTCTTGTGTTTCAGTTATTTTTACGTATATTCTGTGGGTAAAAACCTGATTGCGACGATGTGTAATCAGCGTGTTGGAATGATCGAACGGTCCTTGTCGTGTAAGCACCGACGCCGCTGCTACCTCTAATGGGATCACGCTCGAATAGGCATACTCGTACTACACGCACACGCACACCCACACGCACATCACCAGCTTCTCCCCTCCTTCTCCACCGCGATTACATCTGATTGGTTATAACACAAACCACGTGACAAAATATGCAAATTATCTCCTGTACCGGCCTGAATATAGACAAACCCATGTTCCAGCGCCAGAGGGGGATCGGACACGGGGAAGTATTAGATAAACGAATTCGCTCTAGTACTAGTATCCTAGAGCTAAACTAACCTCGTAGAAAATTGTCTTCAAAGTCTAAAGGATTATACCGAAGACTATCTATAACTAAATCGAATGTAACTTGATTTTTAACTCTGAGTTAAGAGTTTAATCTAGGTTCATACCAAAGTTAAATTTTAACTCTGAGTTAGGCATATTTAACTCAGAGTTAAAGTTAATCCACGACTGTGGAACGGAATTTAACTCTGAGTTAACTTTTAACTCAAAGTTAAGGAATGTAACTCAGGGTTAGGAGTTAATCCACGACTGTGGAACCGGGTCCTGGACATGTTAGCTAGCTAATCACGTATTGACATGTTGACGTGGGTATTGATATTTCCATTTTATCATTACTATGTTTCAGAACTATTGCGCATTCTCGTACGTCGGAGGCTCTTAGTCATCTGTGACTAGGATATTCACATCGCTTGGGATTCTACGAATCGAAGACTTTTCGTTACACTCACACCCGCCCGCAGCGCGTGGGTGTGTGTGCCAGATGATCACCGCACGAAGTACACAACAACGAACAGTGGCTATACGTGTACACGACACACGATGACTGCAACGCGACCTGATTAGAGTTTGAAATCGACGCATAAATTAGATAGAGGATGATATTAGTTGTTTGGTCTGTCGCAGCGCCCACTGTGACACACGGAGAGCGGTAGAAGGTTTAGGAGGCATTCATCGCCTCTTACCCCGAATCACGCTGCGTCACGCTGCGTCACTGCTGCGTCACGCGCACGCTGCGTCACGGTACGTCACACTGCGTCACGCTGCGTCGCGGTTCATCACGCTGCATCACGGTGCGTCACGCGTCACGCCATGAGCGCGCCCTGCTACGTCACACTACGTCACGCCGCGTCACGGTAATTCACGCTGCGTCACGGTGCATCACGCTGCGTCACGAGTCACGTCGTGACCGCACCCTGCCGTCACCGCATGTTCACGGACACACTGACGCTACTCAGCTGTAGGTAGAGAGTGTGAGACACCCGCGTATGTACATGCCACATGTGTTTCTACGCAAGGTGGGCCTCAAGAGGAACGCGATGTGGAGCTGGATAGGTGAGTAAGTAAACGTTACAGCAAGCATTTCCTTTGATAACTGCGCAATCGAGATGAATAATTATAGAGATATATAGTCTCATCTAATAACGAACATGTTACTGATTACCCCAGTATGAAAATTACCATGGGGTTGTGCTGTTGTGGTATATAAAAAAGCAAATAATTCCGTCATATTCTTTCGTAAAGCGACAATTCGCTTGAAATTGTCAGCCACTAGACAAACGTGCATCTTATTGAGCGACGTAGTGGTTCTAGGCTGGTACAACATCTCCGTTGCTTAATTCAAGTTACAATGTCAACGTATAGAGACAGGTATATTCGCGAGAAACGATGATGAATGAATGAATGATGATGATGATGATGATGATGATGATGATGATGATGATGATGATGATGATGATGATGATGATGATGATGATGGTGGTGGTAAAGAATCGTAGTGATGCTGAATCTATCGGTAAAGCTGTTACTACAATGGCGATGATACTGATGACGATGATACTGATGACGATGATACTGATGACGATGATACTGATGACGATGATACTGATGACGATGATACTGATGACGATGATACTGATGACGATGATACTGATGACGATGGTGACGACGATGACAGTAATGGCGCTGTTTGTGGTGTTGTCATTTTGTTAGCTATACGCAACGGCCATTAATAACCGTGAGAGCATGTATAATTAGTTGAGTATATATAGTCCTAGCTAGCGCGGTTATGCTACGTAATCAAACCTATTCACAGCATCGCGTGTTCAGACATTACGCTAAAGCGGATGCGCAGCTTATGTATATAGATCCCTTTTATTAATTGATCAGTGAGACAGGTACGTGCGTCGGCTATAGTCCCTTATCGGGTTTCGCGTTTGAGCGCGTGCAATTGTTTATCCTAGTTTCACTCCTCAAACTACGAGGTGCTAAAAGGGGCTTACGGTGCGCAAAACTCCACGACAGATGACGCTCTCGCTTTGGCTCAATCAGAGCATATAAATTAACGAGCATAGTCACTTCGACTTTGGCCATTTATATCACAGATTAACGGATCCGTTAGTCTGTGTTGATATGCTCTGGTTGATTTATTTGTTCTGGCTCAATTCACCACTGCTAGAAGTAGATTTTCCGTTACAATTTGTAACGCTTTTTTACCACAAGTTCTACAGCGGCCAGGTTACTCGTATCCTATGTAATAAGAGTTGTACTAATAAAAGTTGCAAAGATATTGAAAATCCGACCACTATTTTATGAGAAATTTGATAAAATAGTGATACGAAATAGTGCGCGTATTGTGCGCCCATTTACTACTTTCAAATCATTACGCTGTTTACTAAACAAACAAGTTGTTAACTTACTAAACAAAGTTCACGTGTTTATTTAATAGTTATCATGAATTTTTTGGATGCTTGCCAATATACCTAATTCTCGAACATTGTCTTTGATATATTTTTGCGTGTTCAGCTTAAAACATCTAAATTTGTCCACCGAAGAAACATGCAAATCATAGACATTTATAATGTTTTGTTCGGTGGAAACTTCGCGGCCGTTGGATTGCCATTTGCTGGATTCCCCCGGAGCTCCACCCACTTGAAAAATAGTACCAGACATGTGGCAGTGGTATCCTGAGTTGTACGAAGGGGCGCTGCATGCAGTTTGACGGTGCGCCTGCTGTGTGTGAATTGTCAATAAAAATTGCACGTCCTGAAAATATAGCGTTTATGGGAAGCAAAAATTGAATGGGATTAGTAGCATGCCACCGGGCGCGAAAACGTTTACAAAGGCGTCATTATAGTTACGTGAAGATAAATACGTGTACAGCAGCAGTTAACGGTCCATGTCGAATTTCTGTAACACGTATATCTGATGACGGATAGACTCATTCACGTGCGCTACCTGATGTTTGTAGAAGAACACCACGGCCCACTCACTACTGTAAGGCAGCTGGGAGACCGGCTAGCACGATATTGCTAGCGAATATCAATATAACTGGGAACCAAACACAAAAAATACACACAGAAAACCGCACATATCAACCCGCTTGTATGCCGCGCCTGTGTCCGTCCAATCGATACTGGTTGCTGGCATGCATAGATGAAGAGTCAACATAACGGTTGGCTATGTAGTTGGTGTCGGATCACTTGGGGGTTACGCAACCGTTCGGTCAAACGGATTTAGTTTCGAGATATTGAACTCTGGGAGGACACGGGTGATTATTCGAGATGGACTGACGTCATTCTTCGTGATGCCGAATGTTTGCCAACGTTTGCATCATCGTCTACAGTAGTATCTCTCGTCGCTGGTAACTCGTTCTCCTCTCTCTTCGCGTTCATTACCTCCGCGCAAACGGAGGTCATGCAATCGCTGGCGGGCGCGCGCGCGTGCGTGCGTGTGTGTGTGTGTGTGTGTGTGTGTGTGTGTGTGTGTGTGTGTGTGTGTGTGTGTGTGTGTGTGTGTGTGTGTGTGTGTGTGTGGTGTGTGTGGTGTGTGTGTGTGTGTGTGTGTGTGTGTGTGTGTATGTGCGTGTGTGTGTGTAGCCACCGCGCGATCGAGAAGCGCGTCGAGTCAGCGAGTGGCGAGTCAGCAGCAGCCACCGCGCGATCGATAGCGCGTCGAGTCAGCGAGTGGCGAGTCAGCAGTAGCAACCAGTGACGCGGCGAGTCAGCAGCAGGCGAGTCAGTCAGCAGCGCCCACTAGCGAGCACATACATGTTACATGCTTGCGGAGGTATGCACTCTCCGTGAGTGCCCTCTGTCTAGTTGCCTATAGATCGTTTCACCATTGACGCATGGATGCCGAATATTGCATTGTGTGTTGTGTGTGTGTGTGTGTGTGTGTGTGTGTGTGTGTGTGTGTGTGTGTGTGTGAGAGAGAGAGAGAGAGAGAGAGAGAGTGTGTGTGTGTGTGTGCGCGTGTGAGTGAGTGAGTGAGTGAGTGAATGAGTGAGTGAGTGTGTGTGTGTGTGTGTGTGTGTGTGTGTGTGTGTGTGTGTGTGTGTGTGTGTGAGAGAGAGAGAGAGAGAGAGAGAGAGAGAGAGAGAGAGAGAGAGTGATAGAGAGTGTGTGTGTGCACGTGTGAGTGAGTGAGTGAGTGAGTGAGTGCGTGCGTGCGTGCGTGCGTGTGTACGTGTGCACGTGTGTGTGTGTGTGTTGTGTGTGTGTGTGTGTGTGTGGTGTGTGTGTGTGTGTGTGGTGTGTGTGTTGTGTGTGTATGGGAGTGCGTACGTTAACGCGTGCAAGTGTCAGAAGACGGCCGGGAAGAGACATCGGGACATTATTGCTTAGACGAGACGAGACGTTTTGTCGCGCTAGTTAACGACAAAACTCGTCAACGACAAAAAATGTCAACGACAAAACTCGTCAACGACAAAACTCGTCAACGACAAAAACTCGCCAACGACAAACTCGTCAACGACAAAACTCGCCAACGACAAAACTCGCCAACGACAAAACTCGTCAACGACAAAACTCGTCAACGACAAAACTCGCCAACGACAAAACTCGTCAACGACAAAATGAGTAGCTACAGCACGGAGATCGACAGCGACAGCGACGGCGATGGCGACGGCGACGCGACAGCGACAGCGACAGCGACAGCGACAGCGACAGCGACAGCGACAGCTTCAGCGACAGCGACAGCTTCAGCGACAGCGACAGCGAAAGCGACAGCGACAGCGACAGCTACAGCGACAGCGACAGCGACCGCGACGGCGACATCGCTCCCTAGAGCCGAGAGATGTGACGACATACTCCACATGTTTGTTAACACTGCTGTACATCATTCTAATTTCCCTGAGGTCGTTATCTAGGCAAGAGCTAACGCTGTTAAATGGTCGCATGTGGAATCTAAAACGCCATCATGTCATTATCATAGGGTCGTTAGCAAAGACTGCCGGCGGAGTGGGAGCCCGTAAGGGAGATTGACTTAATTTTTTTGCGGCGATATTTAGTTGTTGGTATGGCAGTTATTTTCCCACGTATCGTGGTTACTGGTATAATAGTTATCCCATGTATTTCCTTTAATCTTACTTTATTTCGATAGGTCATACAGTCTCTGTGATGCCTTTCTGTGCATCAAATGTAGCCTGCTATTGAAATTTTAATGTACTTCATCGGCGTTGACAGGAGTAATTATAGTGTATTTGGTAAGCCATTGTTGGGTGGCGTACGTGTCGATTTCAATTTTGCTGGTTTATACATAAGCGAGTTGGTAGTGGAAACAACATGGCGCCTAAATATTTCCGTAAGTTGGCGCTACCGTTTCCGATGCCATTACTCAACGAAATTATTCTGTTCGTTTACTACCAACAGCACGCACGCACATACATACAGCACCACATGTATGCACACGCAAAGACGCACGCACATACATTACACACCGCACACGTATGCACACGGCACAGGCGCACGCATATACATACACACGCGCACGTATGCACACGCACAGGCGCACGCACAAACGCATACCACCCACATATGCACACGCACAAACACGCTCAACCACTCACAAACCTATCCAAAACGCACACGCACCCACGCACACGCACACGCACACGCACACGCACACGCACACCACACTCATGCACACGCAACACGCAGACGCACAACGCACACGCATCACGCACACACACACACACACACCACACACACACACACAACACACCACACACACAACACACACACACACACCACTAATAATGCCGAATAAAACACAATATGAGTTGAATTGCTGTGTGTTGTGTGTGTTGTGTGTGTGTGTGTGTGTGTGCTCTGTTTTCTTAGAGATGGCTGACTATTACGGAAGAAGTATTAAGTAGAGCTAGAGAGAGCACGCGGATGCATCAGTGTCCCGCATGCCTAATTGTCTACATAGAAACTCCGCTGTAGCAACTCGGCGCTCTCAGATAATTTGCAGTAAGGTTGAAGGCCTAGATGAATCACGTTGCGTGCTCTGGCTCGTTATTGTCGATACGTTGTCGGCGTACCCGCACTGGCGCGCGCGCGTGTGTTGATCGGCTGCGATTAAACGTATTTGCACTAATTCCGTACTGCCGTCCAAGTAATTTCCTTCAGTATTGTAACGACACGAAGGTGAACACTATCCTCGCTTATACTGCCCGAGATTTTTTGCTCTCCGCCTTCCGTGGATTACGAAATTTGTCTGACATTTCGGAAATTAATCTACTTCTCATCAGTGTACATGTATGCTCATTAACGTAAATCCCATTGTACACGTATAAGTTACTACTGCGTCAACTATAGCCGTATAATACAGTGGCATTACGTGTCACAATTTAAACGGGCAGGTCGTCGATCATGCCGCTGTTACACACCACGCCGCCTTTTAAATTCACGGATACGAGTTATACCTAAAGCAACGCACGAAATCATCGCTCATCTCGTCACTCGCCTCACGATCCGAATCAAGACATGCGCGTCACGGCTGGACATCGTCTACGTCAGTGACCGCACACTACATTCACTTCACTACTTCATGATTCAAACACGAGCTCGTATATGTCATCAAATGCCGATTCACTGGAACGAGCGGTCTGGTCGACATAGGGAGTGGTTATAGTGACTCGTGAGCCTTTTCGCACACGCTATTTCGTAGACAATTTAGTGAAGGGATGAAAGCCGAGCAGTGGAATGATACGCGAACGCTCAGCTAGACGTTTCGCGCGATAACGACGATTTCACGTTCAAACTTCAATTGTCAGCGCAGATGTCGTTTATTCGGGATTATTCCGAAATTGGCCTCGCTTAAGCTGCTATTGCAGCCGACATATCGAGATCTTCTAAGCAAAATAGGCGTCGAACAGTATTTTTCGGCGTGACGCTACACAATACTCACGCAACAGACGACGCCATCTTTGACGCAGGCTACGCGCCACGACAAGGAAAAGGTCAGATGTGTTTCTTGTGTTTCAGTTATTTTTACGTATATTCTGTGGGTAAAAACCCTTGATTGCGACGATGTGTAATGCAGCGTGTTGGAATGATCGAACGGTCCTTGTCGTGTAAGCACCGACGCCGCTGCTACCTCTAATGGGATCACGCTCGAATAGGCATACTCCGTACTACACGCACCACGCAGCCTCAACCCACGCACAGTGACATGCACACACGCACGCACACACACATACACTCTCTTCTCTCTCTCTCTACACACACGCGCGCGCGCCCGACACACACATACACACAGCACACACACACAACACACACACACACACACACACACACACACACAGCACAGCACACAGAGACAGACAGACAGACAGACAGACAGACAGACAGACGAGAGAGAGAGAGAGACACACACACACAGATAACTTTCGCAACATAGTCGGTCCG
>NW_014577800.1:39606-49062 GCF_000485595.1 Priapulus caudatus
CCCACGCACACGCCACGCAACACGCACACGCACACGCACACGCACACGCACACGCCGCACACGCACCGCACATCCACACGCACACGCCACACACGCACGCACACGCACACGCACACACACACACACACACCACTACTAATCGATAGAACACAATATCGAGTTGACATTGCTGGTGTGTGTGTGTGTGTGTGTGTGTGTGTGTGTGTGTGTGTGTGTGCTGTGGTGTGTGTGGTGTGCTCTGTTTTCCTTAGAGATTTGGTGACTATACGGAATGACAGTATAAGTAGATGGCTAGAGAGAGCACGCGGATGCCATAGTAGTCCAGCGCATGCCTAATTTGTCTACGATTAGAAACTCCGCCTGTAGCAATATCGGCGCTCTCAGATAATTGGCAGTAAAGGTTGAAGCGCTAGATGAATCACGTTGCGTTGCTACTGGCCTCGTTATTGTCGATACGTTGTGCGCGTACCCGCACTGGCGCCCGCGTGTGTTTGATCGGCGATTAAACGATCTTGCACTAATTCCGTACTGCGTCCAAGTATTTCTTCAGTATTGTAACGACACGAAGGTGAACATATCCTCGCTTATACTGCCCGAGGATTATTTGCCCTCCGCCTCCGTAGGATTTACCGAAATATTTTCTGACATTTCGGAAATGTAATTCCTACTTCTCATTACAGTGTACATGTATGGCCATTAACGCTAATCACTATTTGTACAGTAATAAGCTTACTGCGTCACACTTATAGCTGTATAATAACAGTGCATTCCGTGTCACAATTTAAACGAGAGAGTCGTCGATCCATGCGCTGTTACACAAACGTCGCCTTTGAATCACGGATACGAGGTTATACCTAAAGGCAACCGCACGCAAATCATCGCTTATGCTCTCACTCGCCTCACGATCCGAATCAAACATGCGCGTACGGCTGCGAATCGCGTCTACGTCACGTGACCGCCACACTATCATTCATCTTCAGCTACACTTCATGGATTCAAACACGTAACTCGTTATTATGTCAATCAATGCCGATCTTCACTGCGACGAGCGAGCGTCTGGTCGACATTAGGGAGTGGTGTATAGTGACTCGTGAGCTTTTTTCGCACACGCTAATTTCGTAGACAATATGTGGAAAGGGATAAAGAGCCAGGCCAGTGGAAATGACTGCGAACGCTCGAGCTAGAACGTTTCGCCGATAACGACGATTTCACGTTCAAAACTTCAATTGTCAAGCGGCAGATGTCGTTTTTCGGAATTATTCCGAAATTTGGCCTGCTTAAGCCTGCTATGCAACCGCATACATAAATCTGAGAATCTTCGAAGTAAATAGGCGCAACAAGTATTGTTCGGCGAGACGCTAAAATACTGACGCAACAGACGACGCAATCTTTGACGCATGGCTACGCGCCCCGACAAAGGAAAAAGTGGTCCGATGTGGTTCTTGTGTTTCAGTTACTTATTTAACGTGTATTCCTGTGGGTAAAAACCCTTGATTGCGACGATGGCGTAATCGCGTGTTGGAATTGAGTCGACGGTCCTTGTTCGTGTAAGCCACCGACGCCGCCCTGCCTGACCTCTTAATCGGATCAGCTCGACATAGGCATTACTCGTACTACACCTCACCATCGCACACCCACACGCACGAGTGAGATGCACACACGCACGCACACACACTATACACTCCTTCTCCTCTACATCACACGCGCGCGCGCGGCACACAGCAACACACACACACCACACACACACACACAACACACACACACACATACACACACAGAGGAGAGAGAGAGAGATTGAGACAGACAACAGACAGCACAAGACAGACGACAGACAGAACAGCACTGAAGACAGACAGAGAGAGAGAGGACACACACAGCACACAGATTAATTTTCGCCACACCGCATACGCGCAGAGCAGAAATGACTTTCTCACTGCGCTGTGTGTGCTGAATTTGTTTTGGCCATTGCAACTGCACTCCCCCCCCCCGTGCTCTGGTTCCCTTAAACCTTCGTTGCATCTTGGCCTATGATGGGAGAGACACCCGTCTGCAGGAAGGGGCATCACAGACCCGTTGGCCGACTAGCTGCTGGCTCACTTGGTACATTATCTGTGTCTTTCGCAAATCACGATGTTTATACGGCATACGTGTGTTTTAGTTTGCGTGTGTGTCGCGTTCGTTCGGTTTAGCATTAACCGAGTATTCATTTTCAGACTTTGAAAGACCATGCGTTCGCTGTGTAACCTATGTTACTCTCTTTAATGTTATGTTACGAAATAGACGCTTACTTTTTCAGAATTTCCCTATACTGTTGTGAATTTACCCCGGTAGCATAGGGGTGTGGAATACCATAGCATATACTGCGTTCGATATGTGCTGCTCGCATGCGCAGATCTACACCATAAAAAAATCATAATTTTAAATTGTACTTTTAGTAGAGCGCGGTATGCTACCATTTAGTTTGCATATTCGAGAAGTTCATTCTTGATATTTAGACTTTTTGCTGATTATTAGGGCGGTTGTAAAAGCAGTTTGTGTGAAAGGGTGGTAGCATGAATATCTAGGGCAATTACGACAGAGAAAGCGGGACAATTCATATGATAAGATCAAACGTATATAACCTTAATAAACACTTTAGTACGCTTAATATAAAATGTTATAACTCTATATCAGCACGGCTAGCAAGACGGCCAAATGTACGCTGAACGATAAGAGAATAATATTAGCTTATATCATTAACCATCAAAGCCAGGCCCCTGCAAAAGTATAAACATATCATGCACTGTAAGAAATAAATCTTTAGAAAGCGAGTTTATGCCATGGGCGCCTGCCACTCGTCTGCTCCACTTCGATATAACAGTAATGTATGTTTTTACGTAGACCCTTGGCATGTTCTGCGTTGAACGCCTATGCTTGAATCGATTTTCCTGGATTACGCTGTTCAACATGAATCGCTCCCCCGATAATTTAATTCGCAGACGTTTAGTTTCTCTTTGAATTAGGTTTTTGTGCTTCCGTAATTTCTGGCGCAGGCAGCAGACGCGTTTACACTGCGGCTGTTTATACGATCATTATGCCGTTTTGATTCTATTACTGACATATAAACCTCGATTGAACATTTATATATTGTGTACACGCGTGAGGCGTGTTGTTGTACGCGCGCTGTCGCTGCGTGCGTACGTGTGTGCTTACGCGCCTGCGTATATGCGCGCAGCGCGTACAAGCCTGCGGATGGCGTGGGCGCGGGTGCATCGTGAAGTGCGGCGACGCAAATGCGTCGTGCGTGTGCGCCGTGCGCGTGCGTTGCACTGAGTCTATATCTAAGCCATGTATAGCAATCCTACCATTTCACTTCGCGATCACTTTTACCTCATCGACGCTGAGCAAACAAGAATTCGCAATCGGAATGTCAATATCAGCCGGCAATTATGTAGAAAGTGTAGGTTTGATAAGAAAGTGTTTGGAGTAAGATTATGAAAGCTGCATAACTCACGTTTCGCATCGGCAAAGGAGTGCTGCTGCATTGCCCCAGCTTCTTTGTGGTATCAATCTATAATTTCTTTCTATATCTACTATCTTATCTCCCGAAGCGTCTATCTATCTATCGAGTATCCTATCTATCGCTACTCTATTTACCTATCTATTCTATCTATCTATCTAGTCTGATCTATTCTATCTATTCTATCTACCTCTCTATCTATCTTATCTATCTATCTATCTATCTGATTCTATTCTTTATCTATCTATCTATCTATTCTATCTACCTATCTATCTTATCTAGTCTATCTATCTATCTTCTATCTTCTATTATCTATCTCTATCTATCTATCTTTATCTATCTATTTATCTTTTTTATTTATCTATCTATTCTTATCTATTCTATCGCATGATCGATCGATCGATCGAATTTAATTATCTATCTATCTATTGATTGATCGATCGATCGATCGCATCTATCTATTTATCCATCCATCCATCCATCCATCCATCCATCCATCCATCCATCCGATCCATCCATCATGTTAGTCCGTTCGTCCGTCCGTCCGTCCATCCATCCATCCATCCATCCATCCATCCAACTCCATCCATCCATCCATCCATCATCCAACAACCCATCCATCCATACGATCCATAAAATCCATCGATCCATCCATCCATCCATCCATCCATCCATCCATCATCCATCCATCCATCATCCATCCATCCATCCATCCATCATCCATCCATCCATCCTCCATTCCCATCCATCCATCCACTCCATCATCCCATCCATTCCATGCCATCCCCATCCATCCATTCCCATCCATCCATCCATCCATCGCATCCATCCTCCATCCATCCATCCATCACTCCATCCATCCATCCATTCCATCATCCAATCCATCCATCCATCCATCATTCCATCCATCCATTCCATCCATTCATCCATCCATCCTCCATTCCATCCATCCATCCATCCATCATCCATCCAATCCATCCATTCCATCATCCATCCATCCATCCATCCATCATCATCCATCCATCCATCCATTCCATCCAATCCATCCATCCATCATCCATCCATCCATCCATCCAATCCATCCATCCAAATTCCATCCATCCATCCATCCATCCATCCATTCCATCCATCCATCCATCCATCCATTCATTATCCATCCATCATCATCCATCCATCCATCCATCCATCCAATTCCATCCATCCATGCCACCATCCATTCCATCTCATTCCATCAATCCATTCCACCCATTCCATCCCATCTATCCATTCCAGTCCGTCCGGTTCCGTCCGTTTCGTCGTTCGTCCGTCCATCCACCCATCCATCCATCTATCCATCCAGTCCGTCCGTCCCGTCCGCTTTCGTCCGTTGTCCGTCCTATCCACCCAATCCATTCCATCCATCCATCCATCCATCCATCCATCCATCCATTCCTCCATCCTCCATCCATCTATCCATCCACTCCATCATCATCCATTCCATCCATCCATGTCCATCCCATCCATCCATTCCATCCATCCATCCAGTCCGTCCCGTCGTCCGTCCGTCCGTTCCGTTCCGTCCGTCCGTCGTACGTCCGCTCCGTCCATCCATCCATCCATCCATCCATCCAATCCCAGTCCGGTCCGTCTCGTTCCGTCCGTCCGTCCGCTCCGTCCGTCCTGTCCGTCCGTCCGTACGTCCGTCCGTCCGTGCATCCATCCATCCATCCATCCATCCAGTCAGTCCGTCCGTCCGTCCGTCCGTCCGTCCGTCCGTCCATCCATCCATCCATTCATCTATCCATCTATTTATCTATCTCCTCCATTCCCTTCCTTCCCTTCTATCCATTCTCACTATATACCAGCGAGATCTTAAGGCCGCGTTTCATCACTAGTTTCTCACTCCATTTATTCTATATTACTACTCGGCGAGTGAATCACACGCGTGTTTCATTACCTATAACCTCTTGCCCACCACTTTACCTATAACTCACATGCTATCAGACCATCCAGTCCCATTTTCTCTCGCCACACAATTCCCTTGCATTTCCCCCCAAACGAGGCTCATTCGGTCGCTTCTGTAAAACCTATATGATATAAACCTATATATATATACTATATGAGCGATGGCGGCGAATAAAGATGGGCTTGCCTTCTGTCTGTGCATTCCACGCGTCATGTAACCACGCAGCTGATGACCACGCACGTACGTACAACCCTACTGACGACGCTTTTAACGTTGTTACCGATGTTCTTCATATTTAATTACCTATTACGCGGTGGCGTGAGGCCGTGGCGCGTAAATATTTAATCGAGTAAGTAAATAAATACATAGATAAGTAAATAAATAATTGAATATATATATAACGCGGCTATGGAACCACACGCTGCGGTTACATAAGAGGCTTCAAGGTCAAAAACAGGATATCGGCAGCATATAGTGAGTACATCACGACGGATCATCACGACATTATATAACACCTTACATCACGTGTTCCCGCGTATACACTTCATTCGTACCGACCTAGCTCTGATGTGGGCGCCGTAGCGGCGTTAAATTTGATGAGCCCATGTAAATAACAGTTCGTTTCGAATCGTGACACTGATTGCCGAACATCCCGTAATATGCATTGCTGCTACATGAATGAGCCACTGGTCTAACGGGTCATAAAAACGTCGTCATCATTTTACCCAAGGAGTCGTTCTGCCGCAGGCAGGTATCGAGACACTGCATGCATGCTTGTTAACATAAAGGATTCAAGTATCCTTGGTCCTGTCGCCCGGGGAATGAGCTTATGCAGTGCAACCCCGAATTTACGCGCCCCGATTTAACGCGAATTCAGATATAACGCGACCCCCATATTCGTTGGACCCCCTTTTTTTGCTCTTATATAGCCACGTATACATAACCCCGATTTAGTGTGACCCCGCTTTTTTCGCGATGACATTTTATGGACCCCAACCATCGCGTTATAACGGGGCTACACTGCACTAACATCTATTCTGACACGCCGCTCTAACATGTACATTTTCTATAGAATAATGCAATGCAATTTTTCGATAATAGGATCAATTGGATTTACAACATCTCTTCTAACCTGTCGGCAGAATTGCTAACTTGGTATTTACCCGAGGGTGTGTTGCGAGTTACGTTTCCTTACGCAATCTAATATATAGAAATTGAGGCCTTGGTGTATACTCTGGATCTATTTCCAGTTTCAAATTATCTTGCTCTCTTTTCGTTCATTCTCTACCTCTCCTCTCCTCTCGCTCTCTCTCCCTCTCTCTTTCTCTTTCTCTCTCTCTCTCTTTTCTTCTTCTTCTCTCTCTCTCTCTCTCTCTCTCTCTTCTCTCTTTCTCTCTTTTTTCTGTGTACGTGCGCGCGTGCGTACGCGCATGCGTGCGTGTGTGTGACGTGTGCGTACCTCAATTTCACCCCCATTCTCTCTCCTCCCGCCCAAATCACCATTAATTTTTACTTGAAACAGATAATTTAACAAATTTATCGATCGATTGATTGGCAGCAACCAGTAGGGAATCTTCTAGTTCACAGTGTTCATGCTCCGCACCACTATGCGAAATCTCGAGAATTCTTCGCAATTTCGGGTTTTAGTTTCAATTTAATTCGCAACGGGGAAACATGACGTGGGTGACAACTAAACAGGGTAAAACAAATCTGTCAACTCACTTCGATGTTGTCGTTTTACGTCAAGAAGGCGTTGCACTTGTTGTGGGTCACGGGCCAGGGAGCAACACATAAAAGCCCCCACGAGGACAAGCGACGGTATCAGTTGCTCATCACGTGGAGAACACACCTATCGCCTCACCTAATCCGCACGCAGGTAAGTCAGTGTGATATGCATACGTGCATGCATGCATGCGTGCGTGCATACATATATACACACGTGCGTACGTACGTATACGTGCGCGCGGGTGTATGCATGTGAGGGCGCGCTTATGCGTGTGCATGCGTGCGTGCGTACGTGCGTGATGGTGTATGTAGTTGTGTGCGCTCGTACGTTGGGATTTTTGAAGTGTTTTGCGTATTTAAACTAATTTCTACTGCTGTCTGCTAATGGATTGTATCCTTCATAGTATATAGATGTTATAATATTGATTGGCTTGCAGTATCACAAATTCTATAGAGATGGCATATATATATATATATATTTATTTATTTATTTATTTATTTATTTATTTATTTATATAATATTATATATTATGGTATTTAATTTAGTTCATTAAATTTTTTTGTTATGAATCTAGGTTCTTGTCTCGTACTAAGAGATCAAGTTAGATTTTGAAAAAAACAAACAGCAAAGAGTACAGACTAAAACGCAGCTAGATATATTGACATCATTGCTACCTAATAAACAATGTAATTAATTGTCTTAACAATTGTTAAGACAATTAATCATATTGTAATTGCAATATTATAATTGTTAACAATATTGTAATGTAAATGAATATATGAATGTATTTAAACCTACGAGGAGCTTTAATTAGATTCAAGGCGGCAATATTATGTAAATAAAACGTCGGTGGTGATTATCGCTTATCGCTTAGAAATCTGATTCGTAATGCGGCACGACGACAATATGTATAAATTGCGTTTACAAACATGCGCAATTTTAAAATGTCCGCAGCACTACTTACCCGTCGACTTATGCTGCAGGCGGTTTAGCCGAGTCGTGAAGCGAACAAGCTAAATTCTTTTCATAAAATCCTAAATCGTTAAAAAAAAAATTCGGAAAACCTTGAAGTTTAGATAAATGAGCGATGGTTCCACGGGCCCCGTGGGCATGCCTGACAAGCCAGCAAAGACCAGGTCATATCATCAATACCTGCCATCTCTGACCGCGCTAGGTAGCCGTGCATAAATCAGATGGAACAAATAGCAGCTGTCGTAGTCAATGTCTATTTATGTCTTTCCCGTTCGCGTCCTTTAGTTATACTAAGCTGCAAAGTCGTTATTTTAAAATGATTCTAGGGCTTTAGAAGCTCTAGGGGTAAAGAACGTTTTTCAGTATCGTTGAAAATTATAGAACCGAGGCAATTATACTTGATAATCGAGTAACCAAACAGAAAACGTTGTTTCTGAAAGAACGTTTTTTTTGTATCGTTAAAAAAGATAAACCCGAAGCAATTATACTTAACCGTGTAACCAAAGTGAAAACGTTGATTCTGAAAGAAACATGCAAATACGAACATGTAACTGTTAACTTTCGTCTGTCGTGTAAGAAATGCAATGTTTCGTAAAAAATGCAATGTGTGTTTCTGCTCAGTAAAACGAACACTCTTTGCCGTATCCTAATCCGATTTTGATTCGCCGTTTTTGTTGAAACAGAATTTCGGTTAAATAGATGGCCCGGGGGTTCGGACACCTTCGTGAGCAGTTTGCTCGTGAGAATAGTTCAGAGGAAAATACGGTCTTGCCTTCTGTATAATTATACTTATTATCGCCAACAATTCACGTGAGCATGCACACAACACACGCACACACGCACGCACGCACGCACACGCGCGCACACACGTACGCATACACACACACACGCACGCACTCACGCACGCACACACGTACGCATACACACACACGCACGCGCGCACGCACACACGTACGCATACACACACACGCACGCACACACGTACGCATACACACACGCACGCACGCACACACACACGTACCCATACACACACACACACGCACGCACGCACGCACGCACGCACGCGCGCGCACACACGTACGCATACACACACGCACGCACGCACACACACACGTACCCATACACACACACACACGCACGCACGCACGCACGCACGCACGCGCGCGCACACACGTACGCATACACACACGCACGCACGCACACACACACGTACCCATACACACACACACACGCACGCACGCACGCACGCACGCACGCGCGCGCACACACGTACGCATACACACACGCACACACGCGCACGCACGCACGCACGCA
>NW_014577800.1:51854-53788 GCF_000485595.1 Priapulus caudatus
ATTTTAGGTTAGTTTCAAGCCCTGCACATACGTACAACCCTACTGACGACGCTTTTAACGTTGTTACCGATGTTCTTCATATTTAATTACCTATTACGCGGTGGCGTGAGGCCGTGGCGCGTAAATATTTAATCGAGTAAGTAAATAAATACATAGATAAGTAAATAAATAATTGAATATATATATAACGCGGCTATGGAACCACACGCTGCGGTTACATAAGAGGCTTCAAGGTCAAAAACAGGATATCGGCAGCATATAGTGAGTACATCACGACGGATCATCACGACATTATATAACACCTTACATCACGTGTTTCCGCGTATACACTTCATTCGTACCGACCTAGATCTGATGTGGGCGCCGTAGCGGCGTTAAATTTGATGAGCCCATGTAAATAACAGTTCGTTTCGAATCGTGACACTGATTGCCGAACATCCCGTAATACGCATTGCTGCTACATGAATGCGCCACTGGTCTAACGGGTCATAAAAACGTCGTCATCATTTTACCCAAGGAGTCGTTCTGCCGCAGGCTTACGAACCGCTTGCTTGTTAACATAAAGGATTCAAGTATCCTTGGTCCTGTCGCCCGGGGAATGAGCTTATGCAGTGCAACCCCGAATTTACGCGCCCCGATTTAACGCGATTTCAGATATAACGCGACCCCCATATTCGTTGGACCCCTTTTTTTGCTCTTATATAGCCACGTATACATAACCCCAATTTAGTGTGACCCCGCTTTTTTCGCGATGACATTTTATGGACCCCAACCATCGCGTTATAACGGGGCTACACTGCACTAACATCTATTCTGACACGCCGCTCTAACATGTACATTTTCTATAGAATAATGCAATGCAATTTTTCGATAATAGGATCAATTGGATTTACAACATCTCTTCTAACCTGTCGGCAGAATTGCTAACTTGGTATTTACCCGAGGGTGTGTTGCGAGTTACGTTTCCTTACGCAATCTAATATATAGAAATTGAGGCCTTGGTGTATACTCTGGATCTATTTCCAGTTTCAAATTATCTTGCTCTCTTTTCGTTCATTCTCTACCTCTCCTCTCCTCTCGCTCTCTCTCCCTCTCTCTTTCTCTTTCTCGCGATCCCTCTCTCTCTTTCTTTCTTTCTCTCTATCTCTCTCTCTCTCTCTTTCTCTCTTTCTCTCTTTCTCTCTTTTTCTGTGTACGTGCGCGCGTGCGTACGCGCATGCGTGCGTGTGTGTGACGTGTGCGTACCTCAATTTCACCCCCATTCTCTCTCCTCCCGCCCAAATCACCATTAATTTTTACTTGAAACAGATAATTTAACAAATTTATCGATCGATTGATTGGCAGCAACCAGTAGGGAATCTTCTAGTTCACAGTGTTCATGCTCCGCACCACTATGCGAAATCTCGAGAATTCTTCGCAATTTCGGGTTTTAGTTTCAATTTAATTCGCAACGGGGAAACATGACGTGGGTGACAACTAAACAGGGTAAAACAAATCTGTCAACTCACTTCGATGTTGTCGTTTTACGTCAAGAAGGCGTTGCACTTGTTGTGGGTCACGGGCCAGGGAGCAACACATAAAAGCCCCCACGAGGACAAGCGACGGTATCAGTTGCTCATCACGTGGAGAACACACCTATCGCCTCACCTAATCCGCACGCAGGTAAGTCAGTGTGATATGCATACGTGCATGCATGCATGCGTGCGTGCATACATATATACACACGTGCGTACGTACGTATACGTGCGCGCGGGTGTATGCATGTGAGGGCGCGCTTATGCGTGTGCATGCGTGCGTGCGTACGTGCGTGATGGTGTATGTAGTTGTGTGCGCTCGTACGTTGGGATTTTTGAAGTGTTTTGCGTATTTAAACTAATTTCTACTGCTGTCTGCTAATTGATTGTATCCTTCATAGTATATAGATGTTATAATAT